>NW_020202684.1:29288-30393 GCF_001531365.2 Cynara cardunculus var. scolymus
GGTCTAGTAATTCTCAAACCTGTTTGGAGCCTCTCTGTGATGCTTGAATGTGTGCTCTGAGTGCTCACTTGAGTTGCTGCATCCGCCATTGCATTCAAAGAGGCTGAATCCTCTTGTGTTGGTCTGCTTGAACTGCCCTGAACACCATGCATCTCTGGTGGTGAATCACTATCATCTGATAAATTGATCACAGTGCCCTTCTTCTGCTTAATGGGCTTGAAAGTGGCCACACCCTTTGCTGTGCTTCTGGTCATTCTAGGGCCAAATTGGTATTGTGGAGGAGGYTGTGGCTCAGYCTTCATAATTACYRCARCTTRAGTTTGAGTCTGAGTGGATGGTTGAGGTCTACATTTAGCAAAAGGAACCTGCCTCAAGGGAATGGCATCAATGGGTTCCTCCTCACTKTCACTGGATTRAYCATTGTTGGTCACAGGGGGCATGGAATCTCATTCTCCCTCTCTTCTTCTTGCTCGAGATTTGAGAATGGCCATATAGATAGAACAGGGGAATGGTAGTGGTTCTTGGAGCAAAGAAGAACAATGGTCGTGAACAGTGGCTAATATCAAACCCAAATGGTTATTGAACAGTGATTAAAGGGTTATATGGTTGCTAAACTTCTTCTTCAAGATTGTAGCCTTGAAAATTTCAAAAAATTTCACTGATCAATGACAGTTATCGAGTAGTAAGTCAGAGATGGTACCTTCCTTAACAATGCCAGTTCGATGAAGTCTTATCTTTCTCGAAAATGGTGGCTTGGTGAGCTATGGCTGATGGTTTCTTCTTGTGATGGAGCGAAAAGTACAGTGATGGTGTGAGGTGAAAGGTTGAAGACGAATAGCCAGTAACTGGTACAAGAAAAACGCAGGCTCTTTGACAAGCCGTACCAAACACGGGTGTAACAACCCATATAGCCCATGTACAGTTAATTCACATCATCATACTCATAATACTAAAAATAGTATTGTTACAAAACATGGACTAATAAAAACTTTCTTTAATACATATATGAGTAAACAAAATGCCATCAACACTAAACTTTTCCCTTTCCTTTATCCTGTGAGGTATGATGATCTGCAAAACCGGTTAGTCCAACAACTGAGCGTTA
>NW_020202685.1:0-1419 GCF_001531365.2 Cynara cardunculus var. scolymus
CATCCGAAACTTGAGTTGAGTAGAAAGAGAAAAATAGGAAATCGAACACTTTAAAGGGGATTAGATGACTTTAGGAGCATAACTTTTTGAATATGAGGAAGAAAGGAACGATTCAAGCACAGCAGCAATCCTAAACTTGCAGGGAGAAGAGTTCGGCTTGAAGGAGATGAACTATTTAGAGAGGGAGAACGAGAAAATGCTAGAGCTTTTTGAATAAATAAGAGTTTTTTAAAAGAGGAAGGGGGTATTTATATGAGACTTCTAGAAGAGAAGTGGGCTGGCCTCTAAAAGCCCAAGCCCAAGGATTTAAATATTTCCTTAAATTAAGGCCCAAAAATCTAAAATAAGCAAAATGTCCAAGTCTTGAACAAGACTAGCTGTCGAACAAAATGATCAGTTTGGGCAACCAGTGCCTCAGAAAGAAGACAACAGAGCCTCTGCGAAGAAAAGATGCCAGAGTTTATGTGAAGAGACTCAGAGCTTCTACAAAGAGATGCCAGAGCCTCTGTGAAGAGACATAGAGTTTCTACAAAGAGATGCCAGAGCCTCTGTGAAGAGACAGAGAGTCTCTGTGAAAAGATACAGAGTCTTTGAGAAGAGTTGCCGGAGTCTCTGTGAAAAGACACAGAGTATTTGAGAAGTGTTGCCGGAGTCTTTGTGAAAGGACACAGAGTCTCTGAGAAGAGGAAATAGAGCTTATGTAGATAGTGCCAGAGCCTCTGTAGCTATCATCAGAGCCTCTGTGGCTAACGCCAGAGCCTCTGATCGAATAGGCGATCTCTTCAAGATCATACTCTGAATAAGGTTAATCCTAAAAGACTTAGTTTTCTAATGAAGATTCCGAAATGAGGCCCTAACCTGGAAATCCAAAAGTGCAGAGTTGTTACATCAAGGAGAGGTGTCTTTTGGGATAAAGGTGGCATATCAAAGAGAGGTGTCTTTTGGGATAAGGGTGGTATATCAAGGAGAGGTGTACCTTTTGGATATAAGGGTGGCAATTGTATGTGAATATTATAGCTCTTGCTATTATGTCTTCTAAGACTACAATAGACTTGAGTCCCTACTTCTTTGTGATTTGAGAACTCAAAGATATTGTTCTTATTAGAAATAACGGTATTGATGTTATTGAGAAGGGGAAAACTTGGCTTATGGCCATTGGTATTGGTTAAAAGTGTTTCGAAACCGAATGGTTATTTTCATGAGGAATTAGAGGGGCTCTAGTTGTTCATTGTAAGGAACCAGAGGGGCTCTGGTTGGTCCTCATCGTTGGACCAGAGGATTCTGGTTGTTGATTTAAAGGATGAGCAAGTTTTTTTACTAAAGGTTTTATTTGGATTAAAGGTTTTGTATCTTTTGATAAGAGCTTCTATGTCAAAATCATGTTTTTGAAGTTTTAAGAAAAGGAGTTTTATACTTAGT
>NW_020202685.1:2761-3819 GCF_001531365.2 Cynara cardunculus var. scolymus
TTGATGGACCTTCCCATTTCCTCTTTTCTATTGCTTTCCCTTCTTCTTGTCTGTTCTTGTTTCTTTCTGTTACCTCCACTGCGTCAACRGTCAATGAAAATGTAGCCGGATTCATGGCTATGACAAATTCTCGGATTGATGGTTTGAATCCCCAAATATACCTTTCCACTTTTCTAGATTCCATAGAAATATAATGTTGTGCAAATCTTGAATATTCGATGAATTTCTTTGTATATTCCCTTACAATTCCGTCTCCTTGTTCCAATTTTAGAAAGTCTTCTTCCATTTGTCTAATGGCAGCTTTTGGGCAAAACTGCTCCTTGAATCTGCTGACCAACTCTAGCCATGTCATAGTTTACAACATATCGGTTCTGGCTAAGGATTCTACTTCCCACCAAAATAACGCATTTGATTTCAGCACAGAGACTGCAAATCTGACTTTATCTGTTTCTGTGCACATCAGATGGTATTGAATACAGACACAATCTCTTTGACCCAACACATAGCTTTAATTGGATCTCTTTCTCCTGAGAAGGTTGGTGGTTTACAAGTTAGAAACATCTTTATATCTCCTTCCCTGTTATTGAGAATTGGAATCGATGGAGTAACTTCAATTTCACCTGTCTCTATTCTGGCAGGATTCCTCAAAATAGAAGTCAAGGTTTCCCTTAGCTTTCCCATTTCTTCAGCTAATATGTCTCTTATTATATATTATGGGTGAGACATCTGTTCTTGATTCATATTTTCAAAGTTTGATTCCGCTTGATTCATATTAATTTATGGCTAACTTATTCTGCCTCTGGTCTGCCCCCTACCTCTGCCTCTACCTCTGCCTCTGCTTCTGCCCTCAGAGGTGCCAATAGGAGCAACAGAGGATTCTTCTTCATTGGGGTGGGTGATCCTTTCTGACCTTCTTGATCTACTAGCCATCTGTAGATAACAAAGTTAAAAAACATATTTTTCACATTCCCAAATATAATAAAGTGTCYAAGTTCAGTTATGTACCTGTAGATTCAAAATTACATTGGCCAGATGTAATCCGGAAATACCTTACACAC
>NW_020202685.1:5654-29759 GCF_001531365.2 Cynara cardunculus var. scolymus
ACATGCATACATGTATAAATTACATACATATCATGCCATCTTTTCACATATATCCATGCACAATATCATGTTCACATTTCACATATATAGTTCATGCATTTCTACTTAGATATGCATATTTCACGTAATCCACATAATAAACATGTATAAATTACCTCTACCCAGGTTGTCTCAAACTGGTTATAACATTCTCCCCCTTTGTATTCAGACTTGAAAGAAATTCCGCGCTTTAAGTCCTGTTTGAACTTTGAAACTTTAAGCACATTATGTTATCTTCAAAAACAAACTTCAACTTGGAATCTTCAGGCAATCGTTTGTTGAGAAAGATCTTCTAACATTCTCCTCCTCGAATGTAGAACAATGATGATTTTCTCTTTTGAAAAAGTAAAACAATAATCATTAGAAACAATGTACAAGATGTGATCTTCAAAGGATCTTCAGACAACAAACCACAAACTTTCTCTTTGGTAAACTTTTGAAACATTGATCTTCTCATTCAAAAACTCTCAGTCGTTGTAGCATCGGAATAATCTTTTGCCAAATTTGAAGTTACTCCCCCTTGATCTTTACATCAGAATCCCTTTAAAATGCTCGAAAATGAATATTTCATTCATTATTACATACTCCCCCTTATGATGAAATGAGAATCATTCCATCATACACAAGAATTAATGAAATTTTCCACGTAAGCCATCAATTTATGAAAATGTAAGTAGATCTTCGCAAATCCACTTGTTTAATCTTTTCAGATTAAGGGAATGGGAAGGTAACATCCAATTTCAACGAATGAAATTGTTTTCAATCTTATAAAAAAGATTGGCTTGTGAGTTTAACAGATATACTTAGTACAACGGATGTACTGTATATATTAGACGTTTTGAGGCTCATCTCTCCAGGTCTTCCATTCAATCATCGATAGCTTAAGAAAAGCATATCTATGAATGTTTTGGCAAAATAACGTATAAAATACTAAATCTGCGTAGTGTAGAAAGATAAAGCAACGTATGCTTCTGTTTAGGCTCAAAAAGATAAATCGTGTGGACTACACAAATTTATCAGACTCAATATGTGATCAAAAAGACTTGAAGGGGGTGACATATATCCTTCTAATTCAATATCAACTTTCTCCAAATGAGAAATTGATAGATGATAAGCTGCGTGCCCCAAGTGTTATTGAAACACTAATCTGTTAAGAGATAAATGAGTAGCTGGTGGGGTTGTGACAAGAATTGGCTTGGGCTTTGCCTTTTTCAATATTAGTCTCCAAAAAATCGAGAACTAATAGATTATGTGGTATGCCCGGATTTTAGAAGTTTAGAACAGGATTCTCATTTTCTTTTAATCCTGACACAACTCTCGTCAATTCTTTTAGCTTACAACAACTACCGCTCTCTTTTTCATTTTAGTCTCAGCACACAAACCCTTTTGTATTTAAGCTCACTCAGATATGGTTGTCCTCTTGGGTAGGTCTGTCGGTTTTGACATTCCATAGAGGTATTTCTGATAAGCACTCAGTCCCTCCTAAAATAGTATGCTCAGTTGATCACAATGGTTGATCAAAAAATTATTTCTTTAAAGCACAATGATCAAATCAGATAAACAATTGATCAAGAAATTTGGGTTTAAGCATAATAAACGAAAGAATGATGCGACAACGATCCGATCATTTGATATGCAAGAGAAATGAATGAAGATCTGTAAGAACAAGTTTATAGATTCTGATATTAAAAAATGAATGTATATCAGTCAAAGAAAAAAAATCAGAAAAACAATATTTGAATACAAACGAGTGTATTATCACCGAAAAAGACTTTCGTATAAGAGACGTGATAATAACAGTTTGAAGAATAGCTTAAACAGGTATTGGACTTATGTACGATGAGAAATTACGCAAGTAAAATCTCATGAAATAGCTGTTCAGAAAATATACTCGTTAAAAAAATCATTTTCCAAAAACATTTATTGAACTTTCTAGAGACTCCCCCTAGAAAGTAGATTATAAAAATGATTCAGTTAAACTTTAAAAAGTTAAAAAGAATAAAAAAAACATTTTAAGCACGGGTTCTAAACTGAATGTTTAGAAACCACACTCGGTAAAGCATGTGTTCTGAACTGAAATGTTCAGAAGCCTTATTTGGAATAAATTACAACTCCCCCTGTATTGGTGTACCACTGAAATGATATTCTGATCAGCACAAAATTGATACACCTGCAAAACCAGATTAAGTAGATTTTGGTACCCAAACGAACTTGGGTCCTATTTTGTTAGTATCGGGTTGGGGTATGTTGAAATTTCCAAACCATTTATTTCTATAATATATTTTCTTTTCAGCACTATTAACAGGATGATTATATACATAATATGATCCATGCCAGTTATTATAATCATACATGTTCTTACCTTTCCAATTGTTCTGATAGTAGTTATCTCCATGCCACCTATTGAACCTTTTGTTATTGATAAAATTATTGGTTCTGCATATTGAGCACATAATTCTTCTCTTGCTAAGATTGATCAGATCATTAGTGGATCTCACAATRCAAGGAAGAACAGAGTTAGTAACAACAGRTGTATGAGATAAAACARAATCAGCTTTATTAACCCAAATGCTTTTACCTTTTGAATGATAATTGGGTGATCCAATGACATACCCTTGATAATACTGATTAGAAGAACGAGAATAGTTCTTAGAAACAGCTGATTTAGGACTACTTGAATAACTGTTGAATTTGAAACAGTCATAAAAGCTGGTTTTACACTGAGAAGGAGAACCAATTGAGCTTTGAGCACCTGAAAAGTCTTTAACTTTCTGTAAAAGTTCGTCTCGTTCAGTAGTAACTAAATCAAATTTAATTTTAAGTTCAGTTCTCATCTTCATCTCAGTTTCAAGGTCTGTCTTTAGATTAGACAATTTGTTTATAGTGTCCAGGAGTTTACCTTCTAACTCCTTCTGTAGCATTTAAACTTTTTCTTCTGATTTAGTAACTCTCGTTTCTCTTCATCTGAGCTACTCTTTTCATTCTCCGAAGCGATGTCAAGCCACTTTTTCTTATTAGCAAGTTCTTTAGCAATTGTTGTATACTTCTTTGAAGCATTTCTTTTCTCAAGGGAAAATTGCTTTTTGTCTTCATCTAAAGCCTTCTACTTTAGATCAATGCTTTCGGACAATTTCTGTAATTGACTCTGACAGTCTTCGGAGATATCTTTCTTTTCTTTATCATTCTTGGCTCGTTTCAAGATGATTAGTTGCTCAAAATCCGAGATTTGCTTTAACAGCATCTTTGCGTTCAGCTCGAGAGAGTTTATCTTTTTCTCGTAAGATACACGTTCAGCTCCAAATTTTCTTTCAAATTCAATACATCTCCTCTTCTCTTTCTCAAAGTTATTCCTTTCAACATTAAAATTCTTCTCTATTTCTAAAACCTTTTCTTTATCTAGGTTTAGAAGCTTTCTTAGTTCAATCAAATCACTCTCAGACTTCTGAAACTTCTCAGTTAAATCCTCTGCCTCTGAATTATTCTTTGGAGTAGGTAATTCATTTCTTACCTTTTGAAGTTGAATAATCAAATCTTTGTTAGCTTCACTCCAAATTTTCAGATCATCATCATTATTCTTTCTGACAGAGTCGAGAGTGTTTTCTAACTTTTCAATCTTGTATATAATATCGTTTTCAATACGTTCACATTGTTCTTTATGCTCCCTTTTCAAATTTTTAATGAACTCTACATTCGCATGATTTTCATAAAACATATTATTATATTTCTCCTTATAACTATGTAAGCTCTTTTCCACCTCTATTATTTTCTCTTTCAAAACCTTATTTTCTCTCCCCCATGAAACTGGCATTTAAAAAAAATAAGATTTGATCATATATAGGATCTATGTAGTGAAATCAGTAAAAAAATCAAGAACAGTTAAGCTAAAAAAGAATAACAGAAAAACACTAAAAAACTGATGAGAACTTAGAAAAAACGACGAAAAACTATCAAAAATCAGTAAAAACAGTCAAAAACTGTTGAAAACAGTTAAAAACTGTTAAAAACAGTTAAATCAGTTAAAACTGATGAAAAACAGTTTACGCAACGGAGAATAGTTTGAAAAATTCTCAAACAGTTAACACATAAGAAAAACAAACAAACAATGATCCAAAAATTAAAAAAAAATTAAGCTTAAAAACGATTTACAGACTTATACAATCTGAGTTAAAAAAATTGATTTACAGCCTGCTGTTTAGAATATTCAAGCTAATCATGCAAGATCTTTTTCTTTTCAAACTCATGAAATTTCTGCTCTGCTTTAAGTTTGACCTTCTCTAGCACCAACTTCTCTGTTTCCCACTTGCTCTTTAACAATTTATTCTTAATTCTGAACAAGTCAGATGACCTCCGAAGCTCATAATCTGTTGTGAGCTATGTGTTGAACCATCTTGGGTTTCAGCCTACACAATTACCTCATCAAAAAAACAAGCTAATAGACACCACATATACTTTGAAAGTAATCTGCCACACTCTCAAAATCAACAAGTCAAGATATAAAACAACCAAGATTGAGCCTGCAAGAAGTTGTACAACTTACATATTTACACTTCAATAGAGACTCAAAATTGAACAACAAATTCATCTTCAAAAACCATTTCAACACAAAGTATATGTATATGAATCTCCTTCAGCTTCTTTTCCTTCCTTTTCTTATCCACTAAAAACAAGCAGCAGCAGCAGCTACAGAAGAACAAGATTAATTCCTTCAATCCAATATCTTCTGCTGCTACTTCTTCCCAATATTAAATTCTAAAATCTCAAATGGTTAGTCAGTTTATGATTGAAACAGCTAGTGTAAATCCAGCAGACACAAATGTAAAGCAGTAACTTCAGAATTCAGTCTCAATTGTACCAAAATAAAACTCAAAACTCAATCAAATTTCATCATCAATATTTGAAGGCTAAGAACAGTGAGTATGGTGAGCAAATTAGGCTTAAATCAAGATGACCTTGGTAGCGTGTAAGAGTTGTTACAACCCTTGATTCACAACCAGTAGATATCTGTGCAGCTTCCTCTAGCAGTCTCTCTGTTTGTGCTTCGTTCTGAATGAACGCAACACCTGGAAATGGAGAAGCTGGTAAACAACCAGACTACCATCGTACAGAACCTACACCTGCCACCTAGCTCCTTATCACAAAATAACCCAAGTGTAACCTTGATGTGACTACTAAATCAAACAATAGCAAACAAACAACAAGTCCTGATTCCGAGAAATCAATTTAGGTCAAAAACATGTCTGAATTCGATTGAGCGATAAAGAACTCCGGACAAACTATCAGTCCAAAATCAAACCAACCTGTGCGATGATGTAAACCGGATGCTGGTGAGAGATGAATTCGTACAAAAGGAACCAGTGAAATCAAAACTAATTACTACAAATCAGTCAAGAAAGAAAGTGATTTATTTGAAATCAAATACGTCTGTGATGGATTGAAATCGAGCAACCTATTAAACCCTTTTTAGTAACTACATACGTGATAATGCCAATCGATTTATGAAGTCCGGTCAAGCGTTGTGCGATAAAGACACTAAATCGCTCAAATATCCGCTCAACACTAATCAATAAATCGCTCACAAATCAAATAAAGAATCAAGCGATTTATCTATCCGGTCACTGGTCCGCTCAAGGGTTGATCGAATCTGGTCACTAATCTGCTCAAGGGTTTATCAATCCGGTCACTACTCCGCTCAAGAGGTGTTTTAAACCGGTGAAGACACTGTCTGAATATCGCTTACCTCATGATTTAAATCGGATGAACTTTGCAAATTAACAGAGAGCAATGAGGAGAAGAAGGCTGTGATTTGAAGATTTTTGATTAAGCTTCAATCGATTTACCTTTTGATCAGACAAGAAACCTGCGATTTGAAGAACCTGATTTGAGCGATTTAGCCTACAAAGATGATCTTGAGCGATTTAGGCTGAGCTGTTGAAGCTTTCTTGTGATTATTTGAGAAAAGATGATGAACAGTACGAAAAAAAAATAAACCCGATGGGCTTTTTTTGATTTTAAACCCCAAAAAAATTTCCAATAGGTTGGACTCTAATCCACTTGACAAAAACACAAAAACAAAAAAAAATTAACAAAAAATGGATCAAACACACTGATTTTAAATTAAATCAAGAAGACAAAAAAAATTAAAAACATTAAATCGATTAAATCTTGAAATGTAATGATCAAATCACAAAAGTTTGTGAATAACAAAGATTCACAATTCAATTCTGAGCATTTTGATCACGGTTTTAACACGAAAAACACAGAATTTTCCAAAAATTTCGGATCAAACTTAAAGAAAAAAAATAAGAACAAGATGAACTCAGAAAAATTTCAACAAAAAATTTCCAAATCTGATGATTTCTTTTCTGATTTCGTGCAATCCAGCTCTGATACTAATTGTGGGTCCCCTAACAATGATCAATCTTCAATATAGCTCCATAACCCTGGCAGATCTATATTTACTTTAAGAACACATAAGAGAAAGATGAGAGAGAAAGTCAAGATATTCAAAAGTGGTCAAACTTCACTTTACGTAATATGAATTTACAATAAGCTCTTCTTCCAACAATTACAAGACTTTACCCTTTATATAGATTCGAACATTAAAGTCCTAGTCAAAGTCAAACTTTACAGAAAAGTCAAACACGATGACTTTTACAATTATAGACAATATTTAACTTTCAAGACAAATACAATTTAATACTGATTTTCAGTCTTAACATAAATGTATTTTGAATTTTTTTTGACATGTATTCTGTATGGTTAATTCTCGTACTATGGAACCTAAGTGGTGTATAAACATGTATTTCTTTCGTATGAAGTATATGTTACATGCAATGTGTGGCATGGGGTGTTACACAAAATTACAAGTACTCCAACTCTACTCTGCGCTATATAAGAGACAATCTGGTCAGGAGCTGAGACAACTCCCCTGGAGCGAAGGAGCGAGCCAAAATAATCCTAAGGTCAATTCGAAATATGCTTGAGTTTCGTGAACTTCTTAGGAAGTTCATTAAACTTCAAAATGTTTAAGACCTCTTATCTTTTGTAAGTACCTCCTTATTTTTTATTCAATGTAATTTCAATTTCAATCGTATTGTACTTCACTAGATAATCAATGTAAACCAGAGGTTGTTTTTAACCTCTGTCTTCAATTAGACATGTTTCATAAATCAAGTAAGAATCCTTCGTATTTACACTTAGGGGGAGATTGTTAGACCCCAAACTTGTAAAAGTGTAAGTAAGAACTATTTTGCTCTAGTCAATAGGACTTAGTCTATTGAAGCTGTCTGGCTAAGAGCTCTCATGCAGATGATCAAGAACCAGAGCTCTTACTCAGAGTGAAGGTTCCGTTATACAGAGCCCGTGCTCTATCTCCATGAACGTTCAAGTTTTGTGTGCCAAAAAGCATAAGCGCTTGACTCAAAGTAATAACTCTAAGACCCAGAGCCTCTGCATAGTACATGCTGAGCTTCTGTATGTTCATGCAGAGCATCTGGATACCTTCTTCATGGAAAGTGCGCGTTAGCCCAGACATTCTCGCAAGCGTCTAACAGCTTAAAGGCGGCTTGACCAAGTCTGCTCTGCTAATCAAGGAAAGTCAAAGATAAGGATGCAGATCGGTTAGCTCAGAGTTTCACGCCTAATTTATAGCTTAGTTTGTTAGACATAGGCGTATAAAAGGAGGCCTCCGCCTCAGTTTAAAAATACCTGAAGGAGCCGACTTATACAATATACGCAAATTCCTTTGAGATTACTTTTGTTCTTCAACTATTCATTATTTTCAATAAAATCATTCTGTTATTCGAAGTTTTGCTTACTGCTTTACGTTTTTCTTTGAATATCCTGTTTAATCAATAGAAATACATTGTTGTTCTTGATTCTTATTTTATGTAACCAATATTTCTGCGAATTAAGAGTGTCTGGGTTCCAACACCCTCGGACCTTGAAGTGTCCGAAGTGGAATATCAGGCACTGGCTACGATACAGATGGAGGCAGTACCGATGCAGGTGATAAGACAGGGGTCTCACTAGTCGTAGTATCCTCATGCTCAGACGGGTCCTCCTCTTCATCAGTCGACGGTTTCCTCCTAGGTCGACTGGTAATATAGCCGAACTTATCGGTCGAGTATTCACTAAGGACGGATGACGACATAGTGAATTGCGATATTAACAAACTTAATTACTAGATGTACTATCTTAGGATGTGTAATGTTTAATGCAAACGCACACAAAATCATGCTTTCCATGTTTCAAATAAAATTCTTTGTTTGAGCATGTTTCCAATATAACCGATTCAAGTCTCCTATTATAAATACTTAAATTAAACATAGGTGATCAGGCTTTATACTAGTGACATGCTTTGTATTTTGAAATTCATACGAAAATCCTTTTGAAAGTATTTAGGAAACTGGTATTCTCTATAACCTTAGGCTCTGATACCAAATCTGTCACTCCCCGCTAATGGGAAACACGAGATGTAACAACTAGTATTTCATAGCACTAAGTAAATAGATAACACCATTACAATTTTTACAATTTAAAGTTTACAATCCATAACCAAAACTGCTCTCGTTGGAGATAGTATAACATTTACAAAAATTGGTTACTAAAAATAGAAAGCAGGTGTTATCGTAAAAGTGCATCCGTGACGTAAATACTTACTTAATCTCCTAAAAAGCATGAAACATAAAATGATGTCAACTACAAAGAGTTGGCGAGTTCACGCATTTTTATATGCACTAAATCGTTATAATGCAGAAATTCATTATTGCAAACTATTTACGTAAATTTTGCACAAGGTAAAATGAAAATTATACGATGCTAAAAGTCGAGCTGCTGCAAAACCTTTCCTGACCAATAGGCCCCAAGCATTTTTATGAACTACCATAAAGTGGCCCGCTCGCTCACTTAGGTACCACGGTTCGTCTTAAGAACTACCTCAGCGGTGGCTTGTTCGCACACATGAGTAGAACTATTAAATTTAGTAATGTGCACCCATTTTTGGGTGGGACTATCAATACAATAGCGGTATCCACAATTACTACGGCCCGGCATGTTCCCGAGTTAACTAGTAGCGTCCACGGAGGGGACTTTTTATATTATCACTCAAGTACATCAATTTATCATTTATACCATAGGGCAATAATAATAAATTTTTCATGATTTTATGATAGTCCCATTTTAAGATCAATCTTCAACTAATCATCAATGGCAGACTTCTTAAAATGTTCAAGAACATAAAGAACACGTAGAGAGAGAAAGTCAACTCTTCAAAAATGGTCAAACTGTATTTACGTAATCTGGATATTACAATAAGGCTCATCACCAAAATACAAGTAACACACCCTTTATATAGGGTCAAACATCTAGACAAAGTCAAAGTCAAACTATCCTAAGAAAAGTCAAATACGGTGACTTTTACACAATTATAGACAAAATTAACTTTCAAGATGAATACAATTTTACATTGATTTTCAGTCCTAACATTCTCCCTCTTTGTATTCAGACTTGAAAGAATTTGCGCGCTATGAATCTCGTTTGAACTTTGATGCTTTAAGTACTCTATGTCTTTTTCAAAAACAATCTCCAACTTGAAATCTCCAGGTAATCGTTAGTTGAGAAAGATCTTCTCACATTCTCCCCCTTGAATGTAAAACAGCGATGATCTTCTCTTTTGACAATATAGAACAGAAACAATAACGATCTTCAGAATTGATCTTCAGCAAACTGTTGTAAAAATTGATCTTCACATTCAACAACTCTCAGACATTTTAGCATCAGAATAATCTTTTGTAATCATCTCCAGTCGCATTCCTTGTCTTTTGCCATCTTTAATGTTACTCCCCTTTGATCTTTTCAACAAATTCCCCTATAATGTTCAGAATTGGACATTTCATTCATTATTACATACTCCCCCTTATGATGAAATGAGAATCATGACATCATACACAAGAATGAATGAAAATTTCCGCAAAAGCCATCAATTCATGAAATTGTAAGTAGATCTTTTCAAATGCACTTGTTTAATTTTTTCAGATTAAGGGAATGGGAAGGTAACAACCAATTTCAGTGTATGAAATTGTTTTCAATCTTATAAAAAGATTGGCCTGTGAGTATAACAGATATACTCAGTACAACGGATGTACTGTATAGATGAGACTTTTTGATGCTCATCTCACCAGGTCTTCCATTCAATCATCGATAACTTAATAAAAGCATATCTATGAATGTTTTGACAAAATAACATATAAAATGCAAAATCTGTGTAGTGTACAAAGATAAAGCAACATATGCTTTTGTTTAGGCTCAAAAACATAAATCGTGTGGACTACACAAATTTATCAGACTCAATTAGTGATCAAAAAGACTTGAAGGGGGGATATATATCCTTCTGATTCAATATCAACTTTCTCCGAATGAGAAATTGATAGATGATAAGCTGCGTGCCCCCAGTGTTATTGAAACACTTATCTGTTGAGAGATAAATGAGTAGCAGTGGGGTTGTGACAAGAATTGACCTGGGGTTTGCCTTTTTCAATATTAGCCTCGAAAGAATTGAGAACTAATAGATTGTGTGGTATGCCCGGATTTTAGTAGTTTGTAACAGGATTCTTATGTTTTTTAATTATGACACAACTCTCGTCAATTCTTTTAATCTCACAACAATTACCCCTCTCATTTTCATTTTAGTCTCAGCACACAAACCTTTTTGTATATAAAGTTCACTCAGATATAGTTGTCCTCATGTGTAGGTTTGTCGGTTCTGACATTCCATTGAGGTATTTCTGATAAGCACTCAGTCCCTTCTAAAAATTTATAGTATGCTCAGTTGATCACAATGATTGATCAAAATATTATTGCAAATAAAGCACAATGATCCGATATAAAACATATCAAGATATTTGGCTTTTAACTACAATCAATGAAGGAGTGATACAACAACAATCAGATTATTCAGATTGTGAGAGAAATGAACGAAGATTTGTAAGAACAAGTTTACAGATTATGAATATTCAAAAAATTAACAAATGTGTATCCATCAGAGAAAAAAATTCAGAAAACAAACTTTCATTACTAACGAGCGTACTATCACCGAAAATGATTTTTATTTTAAGAGACGTGATAATAACAGTTTCAAGAATAGCTGAAACAGGTATTGAAGTTATGAACGATGAGAAATTATTCAAGTAAGATCTCAGGAAATACCTGTTCAGAAAATGTACTCGTTTCCCAAAAAAAATTATTTTCCAAAAAAAACATTTGTTTAACTTTCTAGAGACTCCCCCTAAAAAGTAGATTATAGAAATATTTCGAATTAGCTCAAAAATAAAAAAAAATAAAAAAAAATAAGAAAACATGTTTAGCACGGGTTCTAAACTGGATGTTTAGAAACCACACTCGGTAAAGCACGGGTCCTGAATTGAATTGTTAAAAATCCTTGTTTGGAACATATTACAACTCCCCCTGCATTAGTGTATCACTGATATGATATTTTGATTAGCGCAAAATTGACACACCTGCAAAATCAAATTAGACAGATTTTGGTACCCAAATGAATTTGGGTCCTATTTTGTTAGTATCGGGCTGGGGAATATTGTAACTTCCAAACCATCTATTTCTATTAGATATATTATTTTTAGCACTTTGAACAGGATGATCAGATACAAAATATGATCCATATCAACTATTATATTCATACTTGTTCTTACCTTTCCAATAATTCTGATATCTGTTGTCTGTACTCCATCTGTTGGATGTCTTCTTGTTCACAAAATCTGTTGATTTGCATGTGGAACACATGATTCTTATCTTGCTAAGATAAATCAAATCAGTAGTAGATATTACAAAACAAGGAAGATGATTTGTAGCAACAGGAGTACATAATGAAACAGACTCAGATTTACTGACCCAAACGCCTTTGACCTTAGAAGAATAATTGGGTGATCCGATAACATACCCTTGATAATACTGATTAGAAGAACGAGAATAGTTCTTAGAAACAGTTGATTTAAGGCTGCTTGAATAACTGTTCGATTTGGAACAGTCATAGAAGCTAGTTTTACAATGAGAAGGAGAACCAATTGAGCTTTGTCCACAAGAAAAGTCTTTGATGTTCTGTAAAAGATGGTCTCTTTCAACAGTAACTAAATCAAACTTATTTTTAAGTTATGTTCTCATTTTCAGCTCAGTTTCAAGGCCTGTCTTCAGATCAGACAATTTCATTGTAGTGTCCAAAAACTTACCTTCCAATTCCTTCTTTAACTTTTCAAATACTTTCCGTTCTTTCTCAAATTTCTTTCTCTCTTCGTCTGAACTTCCCTTCTCATTTTCTGAAGCAATGTCAAGCCATTTCTTTTTATCTGTAAGCTCTTTGGCAATTGCTGCATGTTTCTTGACAGTGTTTTTCTTTTCAAGAACAAACAATCTTTTTCTTCATCTAGTGCTTTCTGCTCTTGTTCAGCCTCTTTCTTTTCTTTATCAACCTTAGCTCGTTCCAAGATGATAAGTTGTTCAAAATCTAAGATTTGATTCAAAAGAAATTTAGCATTCAGCTCAAGAGAATTAATCTTATTTTCATAAGATAAGCATTCAGTATCAAATCGTTTCTCTAATTCAATAAATATCTTTTTCTCTTTTTCAAAAACTGTTCTTTCAACATTGGAACTCTTTTTAGCTTCCAAAAACTTTTCCTTTTCTAAGTTCAGTAGCTTTCTTAGCTCAATCAGATCACTTTCAGACTTATGAATTTTATCAATTAAGTCATCAGTTTCAGTATGTTTTCTACCTAAATAATTTCTTTCATCTCTAAATTCACTCTGGACTTTTTGGAGTTTGTTAAACAAATCTTTTTTAGATTTAGTCCATGTTTTCAATTCATTATCACATTCTTTTCTTACATCATCCAAAGATTTTTCAAGTTTATTAATTTGATACTTGGAATCATTCTCAACTCTTTCCAATGCTTCTTTATGCTTTTTTTGTAAATTTGCAATACATTCTACATTAGCATGATTTTCAGAAAATATGCTTATGTATTTGTCTTTATAGTCCACTATGCTCTTCTCCAGCTTGGAAATCTGAACTCTCAACTCTTTATTCTCCTTCTCAAGAAAAGCTGCCATTAAGAAAATCAAGATTGATCAAATAAAGAATATATGCAGTTCAAGAAATTGATCAAAGAAATACAATCTAAAAATTACACAATCACTCTAAAAAAAATTCACACTTCACAAAATTCCTGGAAATTCAATCTGATAAAAAAATGTGTTGCAAAAATTAGGCTAGGCTCAAACAAATCATGTAGGAAAAAAAATGTCTAAAAATGCTCAAAAGTGTGCCTAAGCTCAAGTCTATGCCTCTCAAAACTAAGACTAAATCTCTCAAAGACTAAGCCTCTCAAAGCTAAGACAAATGAAATACCTAAATCACCCAAAAGTAAGATTACCTAAATCGCTCACACTATGTACTTAATCTCTCACAACTAAGTTCTAAATCGCCTACAACTAAGTTCTAAATCGCTCACCCTATGAACTAAGTCGCTCAAGATTGAAACTAAATCCCTCACAACTTGTACTAAATCGCTCACACTATGTCTTAAATAGCTCACAACTACTTCTTAATCCGCTCAATACACTTCCTTAATTCGCTCAAGAGGAGTCCGATAACAAGCTAAATCGCTCACTACATAAGCTAAATCGCACACCATATGCTTTAAATCGCTCAAACTATGTCTAAGTCGCTCACAACTAAACTCTTAATTGCTCAATGTTTGAAACTAAATAGCTCAAGGCTGAAAATACACCAAGTATAAATCGCACAAGACATGTACTAAATCGCTCAAAGATGATTTTTTTAATCGCTCAAGAGGTGTGCATATCCGGTTAACTCCGCTCAAGGGGTGTGCCTGTATCCGGTCAAAACTTAACTCTTAATCGCTCAAGCCTTAGCTCTAAATCGCTCAATATACTGCCTTAATCGCTCAAAGCTTTGTCTAACTCGCTCAAGTTATGACCGATAACAAACTATATCCTTCAACCTCTGAGTGAAGTAAGGATATGCTAACAAGATTCAATCAAAATGCCATTCAAACTTAGATCAAAGCAACAAACAAACACAAAACTTACAAAAACTCATACAAAAATGGATCAAATTCTATCTTTTTGATGAGTTTTCATAAGAACACGAAGAACTTCAAAATTCATAAAACTTACAAATCTCTTCAAATCTTTACTTTTAATGATCAAATCATGAAATTGTATGAATAACACTGATTCACGACTTAAAATGTATACAATGATCACAATTTTAACAATTAAACATCCAAAAATGAAAGATTTGAGAGAAATTTATGTAGAGCAAATATGAACAATATGAACATTCAAGAAAAATATGATGAAATTCCAGAAAATTGTGCAACTTTTAATGATTTCTTCTATCAACTTCACTACAAATCTGCTCTGATACCAATTGATAGTCCCATTTTAAGATCAATCTTCAACTAATCATCAAATCATCAATGGCAGACTTCATAAAATGTTCAAGAACAAGTAGAGAGAGAAAGTCAACTCTTCAAGAACGGCCAAATTGTATTTACGTAATCTGGATATTACAATAAGGCTCATTTCCAAAATACAAGGAACACACCCTTTATATAGGGTCAAACATCTAGACAAAGTCAAAGTCAAACTATTCTAAGAAAAGTCAAACACGGTGACTTTTACACAATTATAGACAAAAGTAACTTTCAAGACGAATACAATTTTACACTGATTTTCAGTCCTAACATTTTAACAATTTAAAACTAAACAGTATAGTTTGCGAATTTTCATGCTTTTCCCCCAGTTTCAATAATAAAAGCAGTAAAAGTGGGGTCGTGAATACTCATTGATTTGCTAGCAAATATCCAATAACTTGATGACGTTGAAACACTAGACGTCCGGCCTAAACTTTCCTAAAAATTCCGAAATCCATAATTAGTTCACTTTTTCGGGTCTCGATATAGATAAAGTCAAATTATATCTTATGTAATACCAATGTATTTTTATGGATTAAAGTTGATATTTATATAATTTGTTCTTAAAATAGTCCAATATTTATGTATTTTAAGTTTAAAGTCCTTTGCACATAAAATTACAATTTGGACAGAAAGTTAATTATCTTTCTGGAATTTTTGGTCTCACAAATCATTGTCAAAAGATACCTTCCATAATTTATTTTGTGTCCAAATTGTTATACCATAAATGTCACTGTGTTAAACACATATTGTCCAAATTTCACACATTTTGGAAGTGTTTTAGTCATTCAAATGTCCAACACATTTTTACATGTCAAAACAATCTGGACAGATTGCACCCTGTCAAATTTGTGGTCAAATGGGAGATCTAAACTTAATGTTTTTCAATTATTCCACTTGGATTGTAAACTTAACTCATAAACACAACTTCCAGAAGAATAATTACACATTTTTATTGTTTTTTGAGAGAGTTATGCTACTTTGAACATGCATGTAAGTTTCTGTCCAACAAAATTGTTTTGCACCATAATTTTGTATCTTGAATTTATATGCTCAAAACTTAATATTTTTGAGTGAAACCAAAAACATAAGAACAACAATTCATCAAATTAAACTCCAGAAGAAAAATCAATTATTTTGGACAAGTGTTCAATGAGTTATGTGTGTTCAAAGTAGGGTTTACCTACTGTTGAAGACACTGTTTGCACACTTAATTTGTTTTAAGTGTTTGGGGGTCACAACTTCTCCTTTTTCATGATTCCAGTTGGAAAAGAACCCCAACTCAACGAAGTACATTTAAAAAAAATAATCATAGCATTTGGACTTTTATTTTGGGAGATATGGACAAAACAAGTGCTAGTAAGAAATCTGTCATCTCCAAAATGCCCCTTTTTAGGGTTAAAATCCACATGCAATGTGGTTTTACCCCATTTCCTTGAGTTCTAAGTTTATAGATCATAGATGAAATGCCCAAAATGATACAAGATTAGAAACAATCTTCAAGATGAAGATCAAGAACAAGAGTAGAGAGAATTTTCACCCAATCTTCAATGTATTTCTTGAGAGAATTTCTAAACACAATTACAGATCTAATATGATTAATTGCAGAACTTCATGACAATTAGGAAACTAAACACTATTTATACTAAGAAAACAGTAAATGCCTAACTATTACAAAGCAATATAAAAGGAGAACTTGAATACAACATTAACGCACATACTTGAACCCAACAATCTTACCCTTTGGATTCAAGTTCGAACACTTGTAAATCTGGTCTTTCTGAGTCCGAGCAGTTTCTCCAGCCTCCTCAGTGCATTCCAATATTGCAATTTTTTTTCAAGCAAATTCAAGGCATTTATCAGCAAGTACCTTTCCTTCGGACTCATCTTTTTTGACTCCACAACTTTATCATTATTAACTCTTCTCATATCCAGCGCCCGTCTCACCATACGAATAGTACCATCAGAATATTTATTCAGCTCGCTGAACCTCATAAACTTCTTTATCCCACCCTCGGCATCATATATCACCCTGAACTCCGGTTGTTCAAGAATCATGAAGAAAGGATAAGCTTCAATGTCTTCTAGCTCTTGATCAGGTCTCTTCAAATTAATAATTCTTTGATTATCTTCAAGTCCCATTTGGATATCAATAACCATAGAAACTTTGACGTGACTGCGCATAAACCTTTTGATCGCATTAAGAGCCACCATAACTCCTTCTTTTCTGTTCGTCATATTCTAGATTCCGTGATACATATGCTCCAGATCTTCTAAATACAAGTTGGAGAAGTCAGCTTCGCTAAACAGCCAGATCTGATCATCTTGTCATGTCACTATGAATACCGGATACCAGACTCTAAGAAGTCTTTGAGCATTAATAGACACAACTCGATATTTGGTCCAAACTTGGCTTATCGGGAGACGCTTGGCTTTGAGGAAGTGCTTATACTCCAGACGATAATATTTGGTTTCCTTGTGGATACCATGTATCTTATCAGCACTTAGAGCTTTTCGGTGCCGGAGGAAGATGCCAAAATAGATGTCTTCAAGATAAGGTTCTCTGATTCTTGACCTGTCATAGCCTAGAAAGTTCGCTCGAATTGCTTATGGCACGTAATTCTTTGTAAAAATCTCAGTCACATCAAATGGCTCTCTAGCAATATCGGATGCACCAACTTCAACTGTAGTGGAGGGTTCAGGCAATGTCCGACGATCACCCTGAAATGGGAATACTAGGTCTTCTTCATTGATGTCAACTTCAAAGTCAAAATATAACCCAGATGATTCGTCAATTTTATCTATATCGTCACCGAAGTCCTGTTCTCCACCCAGTACCGTAGCAAAAACATCATTAAACCCATCATTCGCTGACAAGTCCAGTAGCAACCTTGTTCCTACCGTGGAGTCCGCTGGCTTAGTAGTTCTTTCCCTTGTAGACTCAGGAACAGAACTTTCTAGGTTAACGTCTTGAGTAGCTGGCTCTCTTTCAACACTTAGAGCTCGAGCAGACGACTCAACCACCCTTTATCTTTTTCTCTCCCCCTCGTGATGATCAGGATCGTCCGGATCATCATGCCTTCGTTTGAGTGAGGTGGCATGAGCTCGGCAAGTCTATTCTAGAATAGATACCCATTTGGAAAGGGCATCAATTGAGCTTTTAAGAACTTGAGTGTTTGATGTGATTAACTTACTAACTTTGGTGAAGCTAGAAGCAATCACATCCTGAAATGGCAAAAACTCTGAGGCTCGAACTGTGGGGTTTTCATCAATTTGCTGTCTCAGGAGCCCAACCAAATCTGCATCTTCCGCATCAGGGATTTGGGATGACGTTAGTTTAGCATACAATAAGGATTTAAGTTCGTCCACCGATTGTTGTTGTACTGTCAGAGGCTCAGGTACAGGCGGTGGTGATGGCGCAGATGGTTGATCTTCTTCTACTTGCTCCTTCCCCTTCAACAATCTTTTGAAACTAGCAATATGAGCATCCATGATGTCTTGAACAGCCTTTAGGGCACTGTTCAAATATTCCTTTGACCTGTTCAAATATTCCCTTGACATGAAGTCTGGTAAGCTCACACCTGGATCACTTAGATTACCAGTTGAGACAACAGTTGAATAAACTATTGCGCCTACGTTCAGTGTTGGCAAAATGGTAGCATTGGTAGGACTTCCGATCGGTCCTTGTGGTTGGTCAAAAGACACTACTCTAGTCGTTCCGGCGAGTTCACTAAGAACCGCAATGGGAGCAATAGATGCTCAAGACTCTTGTGTACCAAAATGTATCGGCTCTAGACTCGAGGTGCACAGAATCGAAGTCGTAGGCTGGGGCAGCGACCTACTTGTTTCAATATCTATATTCTCCAAGTGAGAAGTAGATAGACTATGTGTTATATCCCCGTGATGAAATGAAACAATAGGTTGTTGAGAAGCAGTTGAGTGGTCGGGTTGGGTATGCAAGTGCATAGTTGGGCTAGTTATGTCTTCTTCAATACCAACATACAACGAATGAATGTCGATAGCAGATGTGGGTACCCGGCTATGTGTATCCGCTGGGATAGGAGCTTGATCTTGATTTTGTGCTCCACTCTCACACTCACTATATTTTTCTGCTTCCTTTCCACTCAACCTCTCAACAATCTCAACTTTAGCTCCCTTATCACCTCCTTCTACTGGAATATCTGGCAAATCTTCTAGCATACGATCATAGTCATCAGGTCTAGTTCCAAAATCATCAACATCAAACGATAGAGAATGCAGACTTGGACAAGTCTGTGGAACTTCAACCTCTGTAAAAATATCATCAATATTATCAACTGCTGCTCCAATTTGAATTTTCTGAGAAAGAATCGGTTGCGCAGGGTTGTCTGCATAATCATCATCATTGTCATTGTCATTGTCATCACCCTGAGCTGCCTGGTTGTCGGATATTGTATCTTCCGAACTTGAAGAAGTCGAGGAAGTACTATATGATGAAGTATTATGCTGATCAGAGGCACCCCGCTCCTCGTCACCCCTCTCAATTACATTTTCCCTCAACTCACATCCATGTTCAGGTAACCCGTGTTCCTGAACACTCTCACTTACAGATATATCGTCTCTCTCAGCTGAGGCATGGGGTGATCCCGGGGTAAGTTCAACTGGTTCTGGTTGAACTATAGGATCTATCACTCGTCTATTGTCTATAACACACTGAGCCCTCTGATCAGCGAAGGCAAATAGCTCGGGTGGAATTTCCATGATTGAGTCCAGATCTTCAACATCGGTATGTTGCCGAATTCTAGACATGATGAACGACGGCCCCATTTCACTATTAGCTCTGGTCGGGATGTCTTCGTTTGAGTTCATCATGGCTTTTATGAAAAGTTGCAGAAATCGTTGAAACGGCACAAACTTTCTGGCTTTTGACGGAAATTTTTTAGCATTGACGAGCTCCACTATTTCATTTGATATTATGAGCGCATAATCATACTTGCGCGTGAATACGATCCGATGGAAGAACTTCATAAATGAACTACTGCACGTGTCGATTGTCATAGTTTTTGACGTTAAGCATCTGTTGAGCATTGAGAATAAAAGATGCCAGATAGAAGGTAGGAATCTTCGTTTCAATTGTGATGGATTAGTCAACTCTTGCGAGTATCCTAACCTTTTCATGTTACGGAAAAGTTTATCGTCAGTCACAAGAGTTTCAAACCCTGTGGAGCCCGGTCCAGGAAGGCGTAGTATTCTTCGTAGTCCTTTTAATGTCAACCGACTGACATACTCATCTACGCTTCCTTCGATGTAGAAAGTTTCTCCGTCTTTGGCCAATGTAAGAGTATTCCAGAACTGCTGTAAATATATCATGGGAACTAGTGTGAGGGCAGAAAAGGAATAGGAAATATGATGTCTGCGCAGGATTTCTGAGATTATTTGATATTCGGCAGGCATATGAAAGCTAAAGGAATGGTTGTTCGGTTTGATTTTAAGATATTGACTTCGTGGAAGTAAAGATTCTTTGGTTAAAGGTTGGTTTAAAGGTTGGGCAGGGTTATTTAGGTTATCAGACCTGATAGAAGGAATGTAGGATTCCTCGTCAGACTGATGTTGTAGATCCACCATTTACCTATAAAATACACAAAATATTATATCCCGAATTAATAAGACAAAGCTAATTTCTCACAATAAAAACAAACAAAATAATTTAAAAGAATATTTAAAAAAATAAAAAAATCAAGACTTGAAAAAAAATTTAACTAAAAAAACCATTTAAAAAAATTTACTACTAAAAAATGAAACTTAAAACTACAAAAAATTATCTAACACTAAAAAAAAATTTAAAAAATTTATCGAAAAAAAATTTATCTAAAATAAATTAAAATCAATTCTAATAAAACTAAAACTAAAAAAAATTACAAAAAAAAACAAAAACTAAAAAAAATTAAAAAACAAATAAAATATTATCAACCGGATTAGAAATCCGGTCAACAACAAAACTTAAAAAAAATCCTAACTCCAAAGCTAAACTAGACAAGTATCAACCGGATTAAGGTTGATCGGAGTAAACTCCGGTCACCTTCTCCGATGATTAATCCGGCCAAGACACAAAAATTGTAAATCGAATAAAACTAACAAAAAAAAATAAATCTAAACCTAAACTAATCCTAAAACCTAATCGGTCAAAAATAAAACAACATATTAACCCTAAACCATTTTGACTAGAATCGATTATATAGGTTTTGATTCATTTTAAGATTTAATCGATTTACAAGTCCAAAGTTATTAGATTCAGATTCAAAAGTCACAGTCCAGTACGAAACATAGTCCAAGATTATCATGATAGAATATAAACCTTTTAAGAAGAGATGAAGAAACAGAATCAAGATTGATCAATGAATTAAAGTTCTTGAGCGATTTAACAGAGGTTAAGCGGAGACGAACATGAACAGTAATACGCGATTTAGGGTAAAGGTAAAAAGTGAAATTAAAAAATGAATCGAGTATTTATAGTCAAAATCAAAAAACGTTCAGATTCTAAACCACTCAAAGTTTATCCGGATTAGGATAAATCGGACAAGAGGTGTTCGATTTAGAGAATGTGAAACAACTAAGTGATAATCCGGACAATAAATCGCTCAATACATAGGCGATTTAGAAGAACACCGGTCAAGGGTCGTCTGATTTAAGAATAAACCGCTCAAGAGTCAAACGATTTAAGAATAAATCGTTCAAAGAAGGAATTAAATCGTTCAACGAAAGAGTTAAATCGCTCAACAAATAAGCGATTTAAACACTTGAAATGCACAAATGACATAAGCGATTTAGCAATCTGCTCAAAGTGACCAAGCGATTTAGAAATCCGGTCAACTCCCTGTAAAACATATCTAACCTTATCCGGATAAGAGTTTATCTTATAGCCTTTTGTCCGGATTAGTCTAAATCGAATACTACGTTGTCCGGATTTGTAATAAATCGGACAAGTGTTGTTTGGATTAGTCTACATCGGCCAAACACTTATATTTTTGAACTCTAAATCTTTCAAAAATTAGATAATGTTTAAAAAACATGTAAGAAAAATTTAAACTGTTAGTCCATACAGATAAAATCACTCCCCCATCAAAATATGATCAGATAAAAATACAGATAAAGATCCACACACCCTCTCAAATATAGATTTCCACGATCAAGAAATTTAAAATCAAATAGAAAAATTGAAACACTGACTTGTATTAACAAATACGAATATTTTGACTAAATGAATTTGAATTAATTACAATTCAATAAATTGAATTGTTTTTAATAAAAATTCAAATTTCCAAATTAAGCATACCTAACTTAGATACAAGAAAGCTAAAGCGTTTTTCATCTAAACCTTTCGTAAATAAGTCAGCTAATTGAAATTCTGTATTTACAAAATACAGTTCAATGGTTTCCTTTTCTACATGATTTTAATGAAATGATACCGGATATCTATATGTTTGGTCTTTATGTGTTGAACAGGATCACAAGAAATAGCGATTGCACTTTTAGAATTACAATAAATGGGAATTTTGTTAAAATAAAACTCGTAGTCTCTGAGTTGTGTCTGCATCCATAAAACTTGAGAACAGCAGCTCGCAGCAGCTATATATTCTGCTTTGGCAGTAGATATGGACATGCAGTTCTGTTTCTTTGATGCCCAGCTGACTAATTTGTCTCCCAAAAATTGTAGATGTCTAGAAGTGCTTTTCTTGTCGAACATACAACCTGCATAGTCTGTATCTGAGTAAGCTATCAGTTCAAAACTAGTACCCTTGGGATACCAGAGTCCAAGATTAGCAGTCCCTTTTAGATAACGAAAAATGCGCTTAACGACACTTAAATGGGACTCCTTTGGATTAGCTTGATATCTGGCACAAAGATGTATTGAAAACATAATATGAGGTCTACAGGACGTCAAATACATTAAAGAACCAATCATGCCTTGGTATGTTTTCTGATCTACAGCTTTTCGAGACGGATCAGCATGTATTTTCATTCCATGAGCCATATGTGTTTTATGTAACAACCCACATATTCTATGTACCGATAATCCACATCATCATACCCATAACACAAAATATAACATCGTTTACAAAATACAGATTAATAAAATACTTTCTTTTAATACATTTTGAATAACTAAACGTCATTCATTCTAAACTTTTCCCTTGCCTTTATCTTGCAAGGTATGATGACCTGCAAAACAGGTTATTCCAACAACTGAGCGTTAGACCAAAAAGGTCTAGTGAGTGTATAATTCTCAAACAAACAATATACTTTCCAAACAATCAGTTCAGAATCAAACTTGTTCTGACACATAAACTTATTTATGTCTCTCGCGGTGACACCGCCATTACATCTCTCTCTTGCGGTTACACCGCCAATTACATCTCTCTCGCGGTTACACCGTCATTACATCTCTCCCGCGGTTACACCGCCATTACATCTCTCTCGCGGTTACACCGCCATTACATCTCTCCCACGGTTACACCGCCATTACATCTCTCTCTCCATTATATCTCTAAAATGATTCAACATATTAACCGGATTTGAAGTCCGGTCAGCCTTGTCCGGAAGAAGAATCCAAACAAACACTTGGAATATCAAAAGGGTTATATCATCTCCGGTCAACAATCCGGATAACACCTTATATAAGCTTTGTCCGGTTATCACTTAGAATTGAGTCAATATCTTTGTCTGGATTACAAGTCCGGACAATACCCCGCTCTCAACTTAACCGATTTTAAGTAATCCGGATAATACATTGCCCAACCATTGACCGGTTTAAAACAATCCGGTCAATACACCGCCCAACTCTTGACCGATTTAGACGAGATCCGGTCACCTCTTGACCGGTTTAGGGAGGACTCCGGACAACACTTGGGCGGTTTATAATCCGGATGAAACTGTCCGGATATCAATCCGGTCATCACATGGATGGTTTAAGGAAATATCAGCACAATATGAACTATAAACCATAAATAACCAGTTGTAATAACTACTGAATTGTATGCAAACAACTTTATACTCAAAGCTTTAATACACTCACCTTTAGAAATCAAATATCCAAGCTTTTGAATCCTCTTCTTGCAATCCGTATGATTCACAAAGAAAACTTTCTAAATACAGAGTGTGTGTAAAAACCTTTCATCTAACTCAACTTTCTTTATATATAGTATTAAGTAAATGTGGTGGGCGGCTCAACTAGCCGAACTCCCCCCCTTTTCTTTTTAAAATTAAATCTCAAAATATTCACATACACATAACACACACACATAGACATACATACATATATATATATATATATGTTAAAGAAAATCTTAAATCAAAACTTGAAACCCGAATATTAAAAGATTCCCTCCGTAAAAGAATTCCGTCCCGGAATTCCATTAAGTAAACATATAAGGATATTTCATTCGCATTTCCGATTCTGATTCCCAGATGGCATGTTGTCCCTTATGATAACGCCACTGAACCTTTACTAACCCAATMTCTTTGTTTCGTAACTTCTTTTCTTTGTAATCAGTAATATGTTCAGGGGTTTCTTCAAA
>NW_020202686.1:0-2604 GCF_001531365.2 Cynara cardunculus var. scolymus
GATCTCACATTACTGAAGCAATTAACCCATTTATAGTTTATGTATCACATATTCATGTCTAATGTTTGCAGTTTCAATGGTGTCCCGGGTGAGGARCGGCTGCATTGGCGATCTTTCTTGGTCAAACTTGGAGCAGATAACCTTAAAGGTGTCAAGAATGAAGAACTTCTTGTTGCATGCCACAAGTATGTCGTTACTCCTTGTTTTCCTCTAACATTGACAACCCTTTTTTCTCCCTATGTAATCAAGTATGCCAAGTTGCTTATTATATTCTTGTATTGTTTCAATTTGGGTATGTACGAGACAAGAGCAGACAAACATGAGTACCTTASTCTATTGATTTTGACCTAGTAGTCAATTTCTTGCTACAGTGTGGGAATGYTTATTGCAAGACATGGATTAGTCTCCCACTTCAAAGACACAGTGCTATTTTTCAGAACTAATTTAAAATGAATTATTTTTGGTAGTTGTTTTTCATGGCTTAACTAATGGTCTGGACTTGCATTAGTTATCCAGCCCAGTAATTGTTTGTTTTAATCGATCTTATAAATTACCATGACTTCTATTTCCGCTTTTCAATGTGTATATTCTCTCCTCTTCTCCTTGTCTCCGTTTTGACAATCTTTTTTTTTTATCTTGGTTATCTTACAGTTTCAAATCTGTTATGCTTGTGCAATTACAGTCTTATGTAATTAAGGCTGCACTATGCAACAATATTGTGTTGCTTGATATGATACAAATGAGTTTTTGATTTTAATTGTCAAGGTGCAGTGGTGCACAATTTTAATAATTTAATCTTAACCAAGATGAAAATTTCAATCTTCCCCTTGTATGTACTTGAATCTCATGCATAAAGCACTAAAGTCGAGACATAAAAAAACTAAGAATCACTTCTTGGACTGTCAATTGTGGAAATGATATGCTTCTGTGTGTAGATAGTTCATGCYGATTCATCATCGTAGTGCAAAGCTCGCTAAATGAGCCTGCCAAGTAGAAAGATTTTAGTAGAACATTTGTTAACAAATGAGCCCGTGCATTCAAATGTGCAAGACTTACAATTTTACTATTTGGAGATCCACCACTCTTGAATGCTTCTAACATGCCTGACGCCCCCATCTCCACTAAAATGCCTAAGCATGAAATACAGGCACTATGGTCCTCCTTGCCCCCAATTACCGAACTGACCTTAGTCCACACCTTGTAAATAGATAATATCCTGATAGCATCCTTCAATGAGTAAGTAGTGCATTATTGAATTGAATCTTGTAGAACTTTATATGAACTCAAAGTTGGTTTGAAAATGTCAAAGGGTACATATGTAGTCCTCCCACCAATGGACTATTAGTTGAAATATGATTAATCCCTACATGCTTATTGGAGTGAGTGGGGTAGTATAGTAAATTAGTAATTTCAAAATGAGAGCACCAATTATATTGATCCTGTCAATTTTCTGTTTTGCAACTGTGCACTGCCTTAGATGGAACWTGTGAAGATGTACTATCGAATCAAGAGCAAGGCATATATAGAAAATCTCCTGTGAACTAARCATGTATTCATGTATTGAATGATAAAGTGGTTTATTATATGGGATGACTTCTATTTGTGTTGTTTCATATTTACATATATAGTTTGTGTTGGTTCTATCTTTGATTCGTCATTACTTGTTCAGGTCTGTATATATCGTCTACACTGTGCTTGGACATGTCAGCATCTATCTTGTTGGCAAGGATGAGTATGATGAGCTTGTAAGCATATCTTGATTTTCGTTACTCCAACCATCCGATGAAAATTGAAACACTTTCTTTTTTGGTTGTCCATGAGAGTTGCATTGTCCTTTTTTAGAAGGATTCCAAATTAACATTACTTATTTGCCTAGAATCTTTTTTGTTACAAATATGATATTGAATTAGGTTCACGAGATTCCTTTATTTGTTAAGGTTATTTTTAGATATTTCAAAAGGCAGTCAACATTTTACTTAAACCATCTGTCAAGTCATACATTACACTTTTCGTGGAATATAGCATCAATATTGTCTCTCTTTTCCCCATCCCCATGGTGAGAATAATGCTTCRCAATTTTTGTTATTAAAGTATTTATTCGATCTTCTAGTTGTTAATATTCCCTTCTTTTTTCCTGAAGTGTCGGAAGCAATGTTTGTTGTTACCTCGGCCATAAAGGATGTATGTGGGAAGCCTCCAACAGAGCGCCTTTTCTTGGACAAGTATGGTAGGATATGCTTGTGCCTTGATGAGATCGTATGGAAGGTGAGCTCCCCTCCTTTAGCTTATAGTCTTCAACTCACTTTGAAATGCTGTGTACAATAACCAAATTAAACATACTTTGGAGTAGTGAACATATTTTGACCCCTATATTACACACAGCCCGACTTGACCAACTTCCATTTACAATTGAAATGGCCAATATTACTTGGTTACCTATTACCCCTCCATCCTAAAATAAATGCAACTCTTGACTAGGCACATAGGTTAAGTGTTGAACTCCTGGRCTCTCGGTCATATATCTAACACTCCCACCAATAGTGACAACAAGGATCGTATAAACCAACCTTGAGTGCCAGCTCAACGGTCAAATAAAGGCTAGGC
>NW_020202686.1:4594-7110 GCF_001531365.2 Cynara cardunculus var. scolymus
GCTCGTTTTGCCCTCAATTTTGTGGGTCCCTTTGTATTATCCAGATATAGATAGAGCAAAAGGAGCAAAATGAATGGATGAAAATTTGTCTTTGCATAAACGGAGATAGTACGCATCCATTTTATTTTCCCAACTGCCTTTTCCATCATGTTGGTCTCATTCTGGTCATATAAGCATAAAATGGCGATATGGGCAGCACACAAATGAAATTAGAGGAAAGTAGCAAAATGAATGGTTTAGAAAGAAATGRCATAACGATGATAACACATTCTCTTGTTTTGTCTTCCGTATTAATTCTGCGGGTCCCATTTATACGACCTAAAGYATAACGATGATATGGAGCCCACAATAATGAAGAACAGATGTAGGAAATTGGGCAAAATGATTGGATTATTCAAACTTCTTTTACTAATGTCATCAACCGATTATGCAGGGCTTGTTGGAGAACACAGATAAGGATAGAATCAAAAGGCTGATAAGGTTGAAGCCTCCAACCGAGTTYTGATGACAAATCATCACACCGTGTGTGATTTCTTGTGTCCAGAGATCGCTTTGCTCCTACAACGTTCCTAAGCTTCTCATTATTTCTCGATTGGCTGAATAAAAAAGGMGATGCTTCGATCCAGCATTTTTTTTTCTCATGGTATGCCATTTCCTTTTGCTTCTTAATGTTGTTTCTAGCTTTTTTTTTTCTGCCTGTATGACTATGAATTTCTGTTGCTTTTGGTATTACATTAGGGATTTTTCCCCATAGTTTGTCTAAACTTCAAGCTTATGATTTGAAACGCCATGCTGACTAGGCACCATCCCGGGCCTCCTAGGCAAAGTTTCAAAAGGCGGAATCGCGCCTTGAGGTGTTTTCCCTCAACCAGGTGAGGCGTAAGCCTCGAGGCGGAAATATATATGCTACACAAATATATATWCCTTTATATGCAAGACGAAGGATGGTGTGAGAATAGGAGTTAAGATGAGAAGTATAAGAAGGGATCTGGACGCTTGATCACTTTTAATCTCATTCCACCCCATGAATAAACCACAATCACGACAARTAAAATACGTGCAACATATATAAAGAATCAAATCGTTTCGAATATTTCGAAAGTCTTTGTTCTTTTTGTTTCTGTAGCTTGCTATATACTAATTTTTGTAATTCTTACGTTTTAGTATAAAACCTATTATATTAATAGTTATATGAAAAAGGAACAGTTCAAAACGAACTACCATAGATTAAGTTCCTAAACYTTTTTTTAAACAAAYAAATCCTTATATTCTTTAAAATCGAACAAATAAATTCTTAAATTTACTAAAAGCAAACAAGTAAATCATTGAACTTGCTAAAACTGGAAAAAAAAACCCAACTAACCTCACGAAGAAATTTACCATTTTTTTCCATGTATCAACAAATGTGTAGAAAAGTATAATACAACAAACCAATAAAACGWAAAAACTACACCATTTTCATTAGTTTATTTATTTTTTAGATTTAAATGACAATAAGATATGTTTTATTATGATACAATGGTTGTTATTTGAATGTGAAAAATAAATAATTATTAGGTRTAGGTTTTCTTTAATACTCTCAATTGAATCCAGAGAATAWATAATAAATAATAAAAATGGTATTTAATTATTTATTCTATTAGTTTAATGTACTTTGTTATCGATTTGGATACATTGATTGAAAAAATGATATATTACTTTTATTCTATAAATGTAAGGATTTGGTTCAGAAAAAATGTCTAGAGACATGGTCATTCAAATACAAAGATTTGTTGAGTTTCTTTGGTTTTAAAAAGTATGATGATTTATTTATTTGATTTAAAAAAGTTTGAAGAATTTATTTGTTTAAAAAAGTTCAGRARCTACTCAAAATGTGATTATTGGTTGGATTTTTACTTTTCATTTATAAAAATTTCATTTTAACCTCTTCACGTTGCTTAACATAAAAAATTAATAAATAAAAAGCAGCTATAAGAATATAATAACATCAATTTAAACCTTAAATATAACTTGCCTCATTGGATTGAGCTTTGACTTCAATGGTCAAAAGTGTTTAGAGGTCCCAAGTTTGAATCCAAAAGAGAAATAAGAATCCCTTTGTGGACATGGAGAATCAAATGCGATGACTCCGGGCCACCTGTGAAGTGGGTGGTCGTCCTGTGATTAGTCGGCTCGTATAACAGATTGGATATTCAGGTTTATTTATCTATCTATCTATATATATATATATATATATATATATTATAAAGTATTTGACAAAAACTCTTAAAAACCGTTTTTATGCATTAAGTACTGCTTATTGATGCATATTACTTAAAATTCAAGACCTGGCCTGTTTGCGCACACCTCGACTAATCCCATGGGGTCCTAAAGATAACAGTCAGAAAAATTCCGAGTGGACCTATGGGGTGGATCCCCAAMGCCTAGCCTTTATTTGACCGTTGAGCTGGCACTCAAGGTTGGTTTATACGATCCTTGTTGTCACTATTGGTGGGAGTGTTAGATATATGACCGAG
>NW_020202686.1:9685-19451 GCF_001531365.2 Cynara cardunculus var. scolymus
AGGGGTTAGGGTTTTTTTTTTGGGTAAAGGGGACGGAACCCCGTCAAAATTTATTCAAGAAATAAAAGGAATACAACTACGAGGGGCATACCCCAAGGAAAAGGAACAATAAGTGCATCCCAAGGAAATGTTTAGGAAGCACACGAAGTAAAGGTCTAATTCTAAAACCCAAAATGGGGTTAAAGAACCTACAAACCCAAATGAAAAAACTATCACAAAAGGTAAGATTGTAATAAGCCCAGCATCGAATTTTTGGGCCATCAAGAAAAAGCCCAACTGAATTCCAATCATCCCCAACACTCTTGCACACCCATAAGCTTGGCGCATCCCAACAGCAGCAATTAGGCCCAACATGACAAAGCCTATCACCATCCAAAGCATTTAGGTCCAATTTGGTAGTCCAAGCCCAGTTCAGATCTTCAACGCCCACATTGTGCATAATCATCTTGTCCAGATCAACATCAAAAGCCACCCATCGAGAGGGAGAAGTCGCGAACCTGCATTCAAATCGAAGACTCTGCCTACTTCCAACAATGATTTGAGATCGAACAAGCCTCTCGATCTTCTTACCCCAATCAATTTTAGTTTCACCATCCCCTATATCATGATAATCGATCAAAATGGCAGCAAATTCTAGGGTTTCAATCCAATCACCCTTATCCAAGATACGAGTCCAGATCATCCTCTTCGAATCCAGAAGAGATCGACACCATTGCCAGGTAATAGAAGAAACGTACAATGCCCTTTTCATAGTCGATTTCTCCTCATCATCATTCCAATTCCAAAGATTCTGTCGCACACTGTACCCATTGCGAATTTTAGAAAAATTAACCCTTTCTTTCTTGCCTCTAGGGTTTCGAATCAGCCATTTATGTTGACCAAGAGAACGATCAAGCCATCTATACGGAGAGACAACGAAAGTAGGCGCAATATGGGATTGAATCCACATCCAGAAGTTAAGAAAAACTAGCACAGACCAGCAGACATGAAGACCATAAAGCCTTCGACTTTGCGCAATTACATCCCGGATACACACCAAGCCAACACATTGAAGGACAAGCAGATGGCCAGAAAGCACAGAAAAAGAAGACAGAGACAAAGAATAGTTTTGACATTGAATACTCCAATTGCATCTGTAATCATTATTTGGAATCCAAACAATTGGAAACCAAACTTCAACAATTATCAATAAAGATCTTATTTTTATGCAATGTCTGTTGGTCTTGAGTAAACTTCCAAGGTGATGCAGCATAGGATAGATGGTTAGCTGCATCAATTGTTCACCCAAAAGACTTGACCATATACCAATAGACCATATACCACCAGCAAAATCACCCTCCCAAGCTACATGTTTCACACACAGATCACCAGTATCCAGAAACCAGACAGGTTGAGACATACACCCACTGGTCATACAGATAACACCATTAGACCACATCTTGGACAAATGGAACAGGGCAAGAAAAAGCCAACAGATGTGCAAATGGCCAAACTCAAACAAAAAGGTGATTAGGACAAAAGCAATAGGTAAGGAGGGATCAGTCTCAAGATGAGAAAACAGACCCATAGAGGCAACAAGATTAAAAAGATCAATCCCAAAAGTAGAAAACAGTCCCATAGTGGTAACATAGGTAGCCAGATCAAAGATCAACAGCCAGTGTACCAAAACATATGAGACAGGGTCCTCCATCGCGGTAGGATCATAGATCAACCACCTACTGGAGGCCCAAGACCAAAAAAGGGGGGAGAATGAAAAATAGCAGAAGTCAAAAGAGGGAAAGAACAAACGGCTAAGCGAAGTCCGAATACCAACAGAGATAGGTAAAGCCATAAAAGCAGCAGTAGGTAGATCATCCATAGAAATCCAGATTGAAGTATGAACCAAAACAAGAAAACTATACCACCATCTTATGATCATAATCGGCTGAAGATATAGCCAACAGAGTTGACCTCCAACATCCATATTTGTCCACAAGCCAAAAGAAATCTTCCTGATCACCTCATGCAAGACAGCACGGGTAGCTTTGTAACTGTACACAGGAAAAGATGGTTTGTTCATAGTCATCCACCATCCTCTATCCACAAAACTGGGACTCCTATACCCCCAATACCCAAGAAACGAAACCAAACATAAAAGAAAAACAAAAAGCTTTTTTCTTTTATATTTGGTGACTCCAAAATACCAATTATAACCCACCCCTTTCACCCACATAATGCACAAACACATGACTTCAACCCTGTACACCTTATAGCAATGGCTCCCAGCAACCATCCATACCTCCGAATAAACCTCCTTATATCGCCAAGTCAAAAACAAACAACACCCTATCTCCTCTACCCTGCTTCCCCTTATTACATCATCCCAAAGAATAGTCCCAATACCCCAAAAAAAACCAGACCAAGCTGGCAAAGTACTTGCACATAAAAATGTTAGTAGAAAGTAATCTTTTTGTCCCGGTCCACCCCGTAAAAACCCATTGTAACCCAAAGTGTTTCCCAAAGCCCCCCCCTTTGATCCCAAACCCAAGGATTCTCATAAGCATATATTGAATATTTCTCTAACCCCTCGTCAGCAAGAAAAAGACAAGAAGCCCACCAAATAAGACCATACTCCAAGAGAAGCTCATCAGTAAGCATCTCCATACTCCAAGAAACGCTCATCCCCACACACTCCACATCCGGATTAAACAGAAGGCTTGTCAACATAAATGAAATCACCTTTTTCAAAACCCAAACCCCAAATCTCGGCAGCCCTTCTCACATGCTCATTATCTTTGACTTTAGGCCCAAAAGTTTCAATCTGATCAAATCCAAAATTTGTTTAGACAGGCACTCAACAGATCTGTGCATTTCAGAATGAATTCTGTGATTCCTTTCTTGCCAAATGAAGTACACAACAGCAGCAAGAAGAAGTCTGTGAATGATACTCCATATAGAATTGCATAAAGGACCATTAGATAACTGCTGAACCAATACAACCCAGGCATTATTAGTTCCCTTCAAACTTTGAATCTTGTCAAACATACCAGAAAACCCTGCAAGATATCTCCAAACTTCATTAACATACTGGCATTCAACAAATAGGTGGCTGTGAGTCTCCACTCCATCATTACATAGAACACATAACCTCTCTTCAGTCACTCTCCAACTGGCAAGTCTATCAAAAGTTCGCAGCCTTTCCCATATGGCGAGCCATAGGATAAAGGCATGTCTTGGAACACCATGGCTAAACCACACCAATTTAGACCAGGGCACAAGTTCAAAATTCATGAACAGGTCACTCCACACAGTAGCAACCTTGAAATCAACAGTTGAGCCTCCTCTGTCTTTCCACCTGATTGTCACACACATCATCTTTCAAGCAAGGCATGAATTGTTGGAGGATATAACCATGCTTGCACCAAATCGCAGGAGGTCATAACCATAGGCCATCAGACACCATATCACTGACTTTTAAATTTAGCTGCAGGTTAGCAGCATAAATTTCTCTTTTGGATATATACAAGCATAGGGGGCCAGCAGGGTGCCAAGAGTCAAACCACAAGGAGGTGGATCTTCCATTACCCAGAACGTGAATAATGTGAGTTCTAAACATGTTTCTAATTCCAATGGCTTTCCTCCAGAACCAAGGAGCATCATGAACCACACCCACATCCCAAAAATTCCTTCCTTTCAGTCTGTAAGCATGAATCCATCTGACCCATAATGATTCTCCATTTTCAACAATTTTCCATATTTGCTTGGCTAAAAGGGCTTTATTCCAATTCTTCAGGTCTTTAACTCCCAGTCCCCCCATATTTCTAGGATGACAAACAGTTTTCCAGCCAACTTTAGCCTTTCCTCTAACAGCCTCCCCACTACTCCATAGGAAACTTCTAAGTAACTTTTCAATTTCTTTCACCACAGACACAGGTAGCAGGAATAAAGACGCCCAATAAACACTTATAGAGGAAAGAACCGAGTTTATCAACTGCAATCTTCCAGCAAAGGATAACCATTTGTTTTTCCAGTCCAGGACTCTTCCCTTAATCTTGTCAATTAAGCCCACACAATCCTTATGAAAGAGTTTAGACGATAAAAGATGAACTCCCAGATACTTAACAGGTAGAATTCCCAGCTTGAAAGGCAGGATCTTCAATATTTCAGTTCTATTGCTACCCACAACATTGCCCAAGTAAGAAGTGCTTTTCCCCATACTTGGTTTCAGACCAGAGACACTGCTAAATTCCATTAAAGCATCCTTGAGAACCTTGACAGATCCCACATCCCCATGGCAAAACATCAACAGGTCATCAGCGAAGCATAAGTGAGTAAGACCCAGTTTCTCACATTTTGGGTGAAACTTGAAATTATCTTCTTCTTTAACCTTTCTTTTGACCATAAGAGTAAGGACTTCCATAACAAGGGTGAATAAGTATGGTGACAGTGGATCACCCTGCCTGAGCCCCCTCATGCCCGGGAAGAAACCATGATGATCTCCATTAACACGAATGGTAAAGGCAGCAGTTTTAACACACTTCATAATCCAACATATCATACAAGGATGAAAACCAAAAGATTTAAGAACAACTTCAAGGAAAGACCAGTTCACCGTATCGTAGGCTTTCTGAATATCCACTTTAAACGCACACCTTCTAGTTCCTCTCTGCCTGTGATATCCCCGCATGAGCTCTTGGGCCAAAAGGATATTATCACTAATCTGCCTATTCGGAATGAAGGCAGACTGATTAGGATCCACCAGATAATCAAGAGAGCTTTTATTCCTGTTAACAATGATCTTGCTGATACATTTGTACAACACATTACAGCAAGCTATCGGCCTAAAATCAGCAACACTTTTTGGAGATTGGGATTTAGGAACAAGGGCAATTACAGTAGCATTCACCTTATGAAGCAACTTTCCATTATCAAAAAATTGCTGGATAGCCCTGCAAGTTTCTTTACCAACAATATGCCAGGCTTTCTTAAAGAAACAGGAAGAGAAGCCATCAGGTCCAGGAGCTTTAGTATCATCAATATCGAAAATTGCATCACGAATTTCCTTTTCAGTCACATGTCTGACCATATCATCAGCCTATATAGTCGACAGTCTTTTCTGGAATAAAGAAGAGGGATCCTCAATCGACTTGACAGAGTCCTCAGTGCCCAAAATAGACTGAAAATGCTTGACAAATTGTTCCGCAACATCCGGGCCCACATACCTATTACCCTCCAAATCTTCAACCTCATTAATCCTGCCTTTATTAACCTTAGACTTGACAACATTATGAAAGTAGGCAGTATTGGAATCACCTTCTTTCAACCAGTGAATCTTTGATCTCTGTCGCAGAAATTTTTCCTCAGCAACTAACGCATCTTTTAGCAGTTTAAGATAGACAGCCCTATCCAAATGAACTTCTCCATTCTCCGGTTCAGCATCCATACAAGTCTGAGCAATATTCAATTCAACACGGAGATTCTTCACATTTTCAAACACATTGCCATGTTCCATATTCAACTTTCTAAGACCTTTTTTAACATCTTTAAGCTTAGAAACCACATAAAACATATGGCAGCCTCCAACATATCTAGACCAGGCATTATTAACAAGAGGAAGGAAATTAGGGGAGTCAGACAGGTGATTGTTGAATTTGAAAGGCTTAGCATGGAGGGAAGATTTGGAAGAGGAATGAACATCAATATTAACCACAGCTGGGCAATGATCAGAAAGCCCATAAGGAAGGAATGAAGCATGCACAGAAGGAAAGGAAGCCAGCAGACTCAGATTCCCAAGAACTCTATCCAATTTTTTAAGAAGGCCCTTCTGCTCCGTATCCGACATAGGTTTTTGGATCCAAGTGAACTTAAAACCAGACTAATTAACATCCTTCAACTCAGCCTCATTGATACATTCTCTGAAATCAAGCATACCCCGCGTAATCAAGGAAGTACCCCTAGAGCTGTCACCCGGATTTAGCCCCACATTGAAGTCACCCATCACAATCCAAGCGTCATTGTGCACCAGCCTGCTATGAACTCTAATTGAATCCCATAAATCTCTTCTTTCATTAACATTATTAGCCGCATAAACTACAAAACAATGGAACTTCACATTAACATCAATTAGGTGAGCTTGGGCATGAACAACCTGGTTATGGAACTCAAGAAACATCATATTAATCTTGTTTGGGTTCCATCCAATAATAATTCTGGTACGACCATTGTAAACAGAGTTATTAGAAACCCAAAGCCAGTTGCCAAAAATACCATCACAAATCACCTTTAATTTTCCCGCACAAACCTTAGTTTCAACCATCGAACACAAATCCAAATTATTTTCAGAAATAAGCCTTTTCACCTCATTTCTTTTAGAGACCACATTGAGGCCTCTTATGTTCCAAACAGCCAGCTTAACCATCAATAACAGCTCTAGGGCTAACCAACCGATCCCCTCCCTCTTCTTAAATTTTCTTCTTCAACATTCATAAACTCAGGCGCATCAGTATTACATGGGACATCTTCAAACAACGCATGCTTTCTGTAATACTCAACCTGCTCCTGAGACCATGCCTTAAAAACTTCATCAGAGGGATTCACACCATGTTCCAAATAAAAATTAACCGCTTCTTGATCAAAGAACCATTTTTGTTCATTTTCATTTTCACTATCTTCATTCATCTCATCAAGGGCATCAAAGGAGTTGCTAGTAGGGATAGAATCAGGCATGACTTTAACATTTATCTGCTGTCCACCAACACTCTCCTTTAACACCTTCTAAAAAAAACACCTGCTGTAGCGTGATCCCTCTTATTTTTGTCTTTTAAAGCAGAATTTTCAACAAGCTTAGCAGTCTTGTGTTGTTGCACATGAGCACCAGCCCCTGTTTCCTTCACCCGATCAGCACTAGTTTTAAGACCACTTTTCTGCCCTATTTCCATTTTAACAGCAGCAATATTTTTCTCATCAGAGCTACCATTTTGAATTCCCTTAGGACTTGCCTTTTGCCCTCTGGAAGGCTGCCCAACTTTGCTGTATTCAACGTTTCCACTTTTTGATTTACTTTGCTGATGCCCCTGTTTGCCATTATACCCACCAGCTTTTGGAACATACTGAGACTGCAACACTCCATTTTGAACTGAACCTTGGCCTTGAGAATAAAACCTTTGATTAACCCAAGTTTTAGTAGCAGTATTAGAGCTACCTCCCACCTGTTTGCCCATACCCTTGACTTGTTGATTACCCTCAGCCTTTGATTGTGAAAGAATAGGTCGATTTCGTTTCCCAACCATCTGAAAACCCTCATCACCAGTCTTTAGATCTTTCTTTGACTCTTCCATTTTCAATTTTGCCATCATTTCAACTTCAGAGAGAGGACGCGCTTGACACTCATTAAACGAGTGACCAATGACAGAACAGTGCTTACACCGAGGAGGCTTCCAATTATAAACAGCTGTGACAGAGACTTCTTTATCAGTTTTACCATCCAAGGAAGGGATAAGAGTAATAATTTCATCAGGGATCACTTTATCAGCAGCAACTTCAATCAAAACTCTAGCAAAACCTGCCCTACCAGATTGAGAAACACATCTTTCCTCAGTAGCCCGATCAAGAGTAAGAGGAACACCAATGCCACTTTCTAGTTCACTAAGACCTTGAGCGTTCCACACTTCAAGTAGGACACCATACAGGTTAACCCAAAGTGGTAGCTTCTTTAATTCAGGTTTCCCAAGAAAATTACCAGCTTCCCATTTGCTCACAAACAATGGGACACCATTAACAAGCCAAGGCCCATTTTCAAGAACATACTTCATACCATCCTCATTATTAAATTTAAGCAGAAAATATCCCTCATAGTTGGAAGCTACATTAATCAAGCCATACCTTCTCCACATACGGCTGAGATTGTTATTAACCACAAAGTAAGGCATATTAGCTCCAACAAAATGCCCAACAAGAAGCATGGCATTTTTCTTACTACCTTCAATGATGACTTCCTTTGAAAATCGAATCGCCATCCTACCATCATGCAACAGAACAGGAGGTTTATAGCTTAAAACAATCTTACTTTCTGATTTGCCTTTAATCTTGTCCGCTAGAGTTATGCCCTTAGTACTCCATATGTTCATAGGCTTCTTAGCAGAGTTATCTTTAACATTATTAGCTGACCCCTCCACATTATCAGACATGATCACATCCTGGAATTCACTTAAGTCAGGACTAGCAGGTCCTTTACCATCAATAACCTTTTTGGGCAAATTTCTATCCTTCCCCTGCCCCTTACAAACTACATCTCCACCAGAATCGATCGAGAACATGATCCCTGCCTTTTCAAGATTTCGAAGATTCGACTTGTTAGCCAAACCTTGATCAGATGCAGAAACCTGTTCATAGAGGTTTCGAAACTCACCAACATTTGATCCAGCAGAATGAAAATCACTTTCAGAGTTAATATCAACATTATAAAGCATGGTAGGATCAGATATAACCTGTTTCCTTTCACATGGATTAGTCTTGGTTCCTTCCTGGGAATTTCGTGAACACCCACCAGGTCCAGATTCAAATTTGTGAATAACATTTTTGATGTATTGTTCTGAGTTGCTCATATAGTCCAGATTGGAGCGAAAATTACCAGGATCAGATACCGATTGATTACCAAGTTGAACATTAGCAGAGTCATATTTCAAAATAGGAACCGTAACACGAGCAGGGGCCAAAATCGATTCATTCACATTCACCATTGATTCAATCTCACGCATCAAATTACCTTCAAACGACTTGGAATCCATACACTTTCCTTCCTTAGAAACAAATTTCACGACCTTCTTCCTATGGCCGTGCTTTTTCGACGAGGCGGGTTTAGCAATTGACGATTTCGAACTGTTATCTTTCTTCGAACTATCTTTGGTTCGATCAGAGATCGATTGATACTCGTCAATCACATCCTTAGCAGAAGGGGCATCAAACACATTTGAATCATCATTAATTTTACGGTTTTCATTAAGAACGGGATCGATAGGATGAGAAATCAGACGGGAATCGATAGGATCCATGCAAAATCAGTAAAGTAGATTACATAATCGAAGCAACAGCAAGGAAACAGAGATGAGAAACGGGTGAAATCAGCAAAAACAAAGAAAAAAGTTGAGAGAGAATTTCTAGAGAGAGAAAGTTAGAGAGAGAAAAAAAAACGCGCAAATGAGAATCCTTAGGGTTTAGGGTGTAGGGTGTAGGGTTTAGGGTTTAGGGTTTTTTTTGATAGAGAGGGGGGGGGGGGTGACCCCTCCAGATCAAGAAAAAACACTTAAACGCTAAAAGCGAGACAAAATACGCGCTCGGGTGGGGGCGAACCACATCCACCAGAAGAAAACCAAGGCACCCAGAGAGAAAAAAGGAGGGAGAAGGCGAAGAAGAAAGAAGAGAGGAAGGGAAATAGAGAAAGGAAAAAACAGAGAGAGGGGAAAAGACGAAGAGAGAGAAGAAGAGGGGATAAAGAGAAAGAAATAGAAACCGACCACAAGGGAAGGGCCCAGGCAAGCCAAGACTGGGAAACAATGGGGAACACCACAAGAGCAAGAGAAGGGGCCTAAAAAAGGCACACCCTAGACCGCACCAAGGAAACCGAGAGAGCAACGGAGCTCACAAGACCAGAAAAAATAGCAACACAAAGACAGAGAGCTAAGGGAGATTCCAGGCGAGCCGAACCCGAGCAACATTGGGGTTTGGGGTTAGGGGTTAGGGTTTAGGGGTTAGGGTTTAGGGTTTAGGGGTTAGGGGTTAGGGGTTAGGG
>NW_020202686.1:20641-29893 GCF_001531365.2 Cynara cardunculus var. scolymus
GGGAGACAATGAAGTCTCTAATCTTTTCCCTCATCCCAAGGATCTTCCTCCAGCCCCAACCCACATCACTGCGTATCGGGGCATCCCAGAAGTTACAATCTTTCAGCCTGTAGGAGTGGATCCATTTAACCCAGAGCGAATCCCTATTGGTAAGGAGACACCATGTGTGGGAGGCCATAAGGGCAAGATTCCAGGTGGCAAGGCTCTTGATACCCAGGAGACCTTAGCTTTCCCCCTTTTAAGCTCACCGTGGCACCACAGAAAGCCTCGCATGAGCTTCTCAATCTCTTTAGATATGGAAATCGAAAGCACAAAAATAGAGGCCCAATAGATTTGCATCGAGGACAGGACCGAGAGAATGAGCTGCAGTCTACCGGCAAAAGAGAGAGACTTATTCTTCCAGTCATTAAGCCTGGAGTTGACCTTGTCAACAAGTCCCTTACAGTCCCTGTGATAGAGACGAGTGGTAATGAGAGGGACACCGAGATAACGCACAGGGAGGGAACCCTCCGGAAACTGGGTGATGGATTGAATGGACTCCTTGGTGTGTTGGCCAACATTACAATAGAAGGCTTCACATTTGGCCGGACTCAGAAAGAGACCCGACACACTCGAAAATTCATCAAGGGAGTCCTTTATGACCCGGGCAGAGTCACAATCACCATGATAGAAAATGAGGAGATCATCAGCAAAGCAGAGATGGGTGATATTCTGCTCCTCACAATTCCGGTGATAGGAGAAGGTGCCCGTTTCAYGAATTTTTCTTTTGGTCAAGAGGTTGAGGACCTCCATGACCAGGGTRAAAAGATAAGGGGAAAGAGGATCGCCCTGCCTAAGGCCACGGCCACCCTTGAAGTAGCCATGGAGGTTTCCATTAATACTGACCGAGTAAGAGGCCGTGGAAACACATGACATAATCCATTTAATCATGGTAAGGGGAAAACCATAGCCGAAGAGGGCAGTGCGAAGGAAATTCCAATCAACGGTATCATAAGCCTTTTGGATATCAACTTTAAAGGCACAGCGGGGAGGACCCCGATGCTTATGATAGCCGCGCATGAGCTCCTGAACAAGAAGAATATTATCAGTAATGAGCCGACTCGGGATAAAGGCAGACTGGTTGAGGTCAACCAGAGAGGAGAGGTGATCCTTAATACGGTCAGCTATGATCTTGCTAATGATTTTATAAATGACATTACAGCAAGCGATAGGCCGAAAATCAGTAACACGAGACGGGGCATCCGTCTTGGAGATAAGGGCGAGAATGGTGCTATTGATAGACTTTAAGATCTCACCATTCATGAAGAATTCACGAACGGCAGAGCACACATCCCGGCCAACAACACTCCAAGCGGCTTTGAAAAATTTAGAAGTGAAACCGTCAGGCCCCGGAGCTTTATCATCTCCCATCTGGAAAAGGGCCTGCTTGATCTCGGAGTCAGTAACAGGAGCAAACATCATGGCGGCTTGATTGGTATTAATCTTATTGGTAAAGAGAAAGGCAGGATTATGAATAGGAAGGGAGGGATGAGCAGTACCAAGGAAGTTTTCAAAATGAGAGACAAAGAGATTGGGGACCTCATCATTAGAAACCCAGAGACCGTCAGTATTTTGAATAGTAGCGATGTGATTCTTTCTGATACGACTCTTGACCGACTTATGAAAGAAAGAGGAATTTCGGTCTCCTTCACGGAGCCAATTGATCTTGGCTTTTTGCTTCAGGAACCGCTCCTCATCGAGGCAGGCACTATTGTAGGCAGATAAATACCCACAGTGCTCCTCTCGGAGGGCCCCATTTTCAGGATCCCTATCAAGCGCAATCTGGACCCTGTCAAGCTCAAGCCGTAACTTAGCAACTTTGGAATGGAGATTACCCTGATCAATAAGCATCTTAAAGAGGGGCCCTTTGAGATTTTTAAGATTTTGAGAAATCTTATACATCTCACGACCAACAAGATCAGGGTGCCAATGAGAAGACACAACATTCAGAAAAGGCTCTTTATACGTAAGAAGATTGGGGAACTTGACCGATAGGGAAGAAAGACAACAGAAGCAGAAGGAAAACGAGCAAGGGAATGAGAATTGCCCAAGACACGGTCAATCTTTTTAAGAAGACCTCTCGTACCGTTGGGGTTTTTAGTCCAAGTAAAGAACAGACCCTTGAAATTGAAATCCTCCACCTCAAGGTGTCGGACACATTGACGAAAATCATCCATACCACGATTTGGGCCCAATATGCCAGAGGAGCAGTCCTTAGGGTCAAGGGCAACATTGAAATCTCCCATGATAAACCATGGGGTGTCCTTAACGACATTTTTATGGCCCTTAAGAGAAGCCCATAACTGGCAACGGGTGATATGGTAATTATCCGCATAAACAACAGARAGAAAAAGAATCTTMGCGGAATCACGGATCTTAACCTGAAAATGCATCACCTGATCGGTGGCATTTAAAAGCATCATGTCGACATGGACGGGGTTCCATGCAACAATGATACGAGTTCCTCTAAGGCAAAGGGAGCCATTAGAAGCCCAGGTCCAAGACCCAAAGACACGCTCACAGATAGAAGGAAGAGAAGAAACAGAAGCACGCGACTCAAGAGCAGCACATACATGAAGATTGGATTCCCGTATGAGATCTCTTAAAGCTCTCTGATGGGAGAGATTGCAGAGACCACGGGTATTCCACGAGGCAGCGCTCAACATTGGGAAACGGGGGAGGAGGTGGAGTCCATCTGCTCGGGCTCATGAGGGGACAACGAATCAACCTGGGGGAAAGGGAGATCAAGGGCAACGAAACGGGCGGTGTCGCCATCATCCGACTCAACCTCGATCAAATCATCCTCATCCAGGAGGTCATCCTGATCAAGGGGGTCATCCTCGATCACAGCGGGAGCAGAGGAGGAGGGAAGGGAGGAAGAGGAGGACCCAGGGTCTCTAGGAAGAGACGGGTCAGAAAGAATGGCGAAGTGGTTAGAAGAAGAATTGGGAGCCATGGATTGCTTCCGGGAAGATGAGGGTGGTTTAGAGTGCTTTGGGGATATACGAGATATGAGGGGAGGCCGGGGAGGGGAGGGTGGAGGGCTAGGGGCTAAACCCATGGGGGGATGGAAATGGGGGGGAGAACCCTTGGGGAAGGGTTCGGTCTTTTATCCTTTGGTGCTTCTTGACGTGGGGGGGCCGTCATCTTTTCCTTCATCTTTGCATCAACTTGCTTCCCTTTAGAGGCAAGGGGGCGGGTCTCCTTTTTCTTGTACTCCTTGCTCATTATGGGGATCGATGCCTTAGATTTTTGGCTTTGCTTGGGAACACGGGTTTGAAACCCTTCGTTATCTATCATAATTTTCTTGCCAGAAGAGGATTGCTCATTTGTAGAATCCACATTAGTAACAGATTTTGATATAGCATTCAAACAAGAGGAATTAGAATGACCAAAAATATGACACTCAGAGCACATAGGGGGTTTCCATTCATATTCAACACGAAGAGCATATTCTGTCATAGCAAGAGTATCCGGGTCGGGGACCCGGACTTTCACCTCATCAATCCARTTCTCCCTAACAGGCACCTCAAGAAGGACACGGGCAAAAGCCGATTTACCGGCMGCATATTTGCACATATTAACCGTCCACGAGTCCATAGCAAGAGGAATACCAATCTTACTAGCAATATGACTAAGCCCCTCATCGTTCCACGCATCATACAAAATATCATGTATACGAACCCAAAGAGGAATTTTATCATGTAAATTAGAATTTAAATTAAGACCTGGCCTCCATTTTTGAATAAAAATAGGAACGTTTTTAAAATTCCAAGGGCCATTGTCGATCACCTTTTGGAGGCCTTCAACAGAGCTAAATTTAAACAAGAATATACCATGGCCATTTAAGAGCACATCTTCAATACCATATTGGGACCACAATTTCGAAGCGTAAAAGCGAACAACCGGAAAAGGAAGACGCTTACCCACAAAATAGCCACATAAGGTTTTAGCATATGTTTCGCAACTCTTTTTAACGACCGACATAGGGATATCAATAGGGGTGTCCACATTTTCACTTAGATTGGGAATAAAATGAAAATTGTCATTGGCATGTTTATTAGATCCACTAAGAACATGAGCAAAAGAGTTGGGGAGTAAGCTAGAGATTTTTCCACTCCAAGCATTTTTTGAATTATTAGAAAACGTTCCCCCATGATGAAGATGATTTGAATTATGGCTTTGAGATAAAGGCACATCATTACAGCAAGGGGCAGCATTAGAAGCAGAAAGGTTGAGGGGGACATTTTGAAAAGAAGAAGAAACTAGAGGGGGGGGGAGGGGAAGAGAAAGCAAACCTGTTTCCATAGGACGTGGGCCAAGAATGGAATGACCAGATCATGGGCTGTGTCTCGGCAAATCAGCTGCAGCATGAGGATGGTCCACTTGCTGTTGGGCCGAAGGAAGAGTAGCAGCAGCATGATCTTTAAAAACTGGGCCTGGGTGCATTGGAATTGGTCCAAGAATGGAGGAAGTAGGCTGAGAGCAAGAGGAGTCCATCAAAAGACAAGCAGGCCCGTCCATAGCCGTATCCATTTGCAAAGGCTGTTGCATGGGCTGCATCATAGGGCTAACCAAAGGATCAATCAAATCCCTCATGACCTGGTCACATCCCGGAGGAAAAGAAAGTTCATTTTCAACCAAACTAGCTCTAGAGAAACCATGTGGGCCCCCTTCCATCTCCATAAAAGAGGAGACCTGCACACAATGGTCACCATCCATAGTACCATCTACTCTATTTAAAATATTATAAGGAGTACTTTTAGCCAATGGACCATGCTTCTCTTCTTCTCTAGAGTTGCCAACCGTACCCTTTGCATTAAAAACCACATGTTCCCCATGTCCTTTTTTCTTCTTTGCATCTTCTTCAACGACATCTTCTTTACCCTTTTTCTTCTCCACGTCAGACTTAACCAAGTTCTCCTTGTCCACCGTACTAACCTCATTAATGGCCACCTGCACATGCCGCTTCTTCTCTTTTTCATTTTCAAAGCTGCTGCCCATGCATTTAATGTTGCTCACGTTCCCTGCAAGAAACCGATCATTAGCTTCACCCCCAACATCTTCTAGAGCCGACCTACTACTATCTTGCATGAGGAAATTAAAGAACCCATCAATATCCACAGAGTTTTCAGAGCAAGGTGGGTCACCAAACAAGAAAATGCTTTGAATTTTTTGACCGTTCGAAGAGACGACCGTTGGATCATCCTTGGGCAAGTCGATCTTCAAGTTTTTTGCAGGAGACGAATTAACATGGGAGAAAGCTACTTCATGATCAGAAATATCGACGGGAAGGCTAAAGCTAGCCCAAGGAAGGCTGAGAGCGGGGGAAGCAAGCGGCACCGGCAGCTGGGTTTTATCCGGTAAGCTCTCCGGCAGGCCCAACAGCACCTTCATATTAACCTTTGAAGACCCAGACTTTTCAGACTTGTGTGGGAGAACCGATTGATTTTTACACACAGACGCCACGAGCCCTTCATTAACCGGATTGGAGATGCGATAATCAAGCAAAATCTTATCACTAATAGGTTGAGCAACCACAGGTTCATAGTTCTCCAGCCTAGAGAACTTACGGGTGGAGGGAAGAGCAAGCTTTCCATTTTCGTCTTCTTCCTCATCTTCTTCATTAATTTTCTTTTGACACCAACCCATATTGAACTCCACCGCATCCAGAGCCTTGAGGGGGGATGGCATAACAAAGTCCACATTATTCAGATTCGAACTAACAGATCTAGTGATAGAACGATGCATGGTCACCTTTTCAAACCTTCTCATTTTGCAATTTTCTTCAAAGTTTTCAACAAAACCTTGATGAGAACTAGGAAGCGGATTAGAGAATTTCACCCTATGAATCGGCATACGAGATTTCCTTGTTTTCCTATGCAAAGATTCTTTCATACCACGATTTGGAACATCCATGGACATAAAAAACACCAAGAAAACAAAAAAACAACCACAAAAGCTAGAGAGAATTTTTTAGAGAGAGAAACTAGAGNTATAGGGAGGGGGGAGACCCCTCCAGATCAAGGCGAAACACTAAACACAAAATAACAAATACGCGCTCGGGTGGGGGCGAACCACATCCACCAGAAAAACCAAGGCACCCCGAAGGAGAAGAAGGAAGAAAGAAACACAGGAGAAGGGAAAGAGGAAGGAGAAGAAGAGAGAGAGAAGAAGAAGAGCGAGGGAAAGGACCCAGAAAGAGGGCGAGAGAAGAAGAAAGAAAGGGAGAAGGGGAGAGAGAGAGAGAGAGAAAGAAGCCAACCACAAGGGAAGGGTCCAGCCAAAACATGACCGGGAAGCAACAGGTTTAGGGTTTAGGGTTAAGGGTTAAGGGTTTAGGGGTTAGGGGTTAGGGTTTAGGGTTTAGGGGTTAGGGTTTAGGGGTTAGGGTTTAGGGTTTAGGGTTTAGGGTTGGGGGTTGGGGGTTGGGGGTTGGGGGTTAGGGTTAGGGGTTAGGGGTTAGGGGTTTAGGGTTTAGGGTTTTTTTTTGGGAAAAGGGGACGGAACCCCAGGAAAAATTTATTGAAGTAAAGAAGGAAATACAAAATTAAAATGGGCATACCCATTTGTACAAAGAACAACAACCCAAAAAGTGTTTAGGGAAAACAACTAATAAAGGCCTGTTTAAGAAGCCAAAATTAGCAGAAAAAGTCCAAACCAAGAAAGGGATAAAACCCTTATCCATCAAACTAGCACCCTCTTTAGCAAGATCAGCCCAAAACACCTTAGAAGAATTAGCATCCATATTAAAGATAGGCTTCCTCATAGCAGCAGCGCAAGAAACATCCTTAAGGCCCACAACTTCAGTCCCCACAGCCCAAAAATCCTTAGAATAAAAAGGGGTCCATTCCATAAGAATTTGGGTCGAGTAAAAAGGATTAATTGTAATCCAATAATTAATATCAAGAGCCCAATACCAAATAATAAAACCAACTCTTAACTTGAGGCCCAAATCCCGAACCTTATCACACCTGATCAAAAAAGAAATCATCTTCAAATTGTAATCGGCCATGGAACAGGTCGCAATCGAGGAAGACACATCCAAATCAGGAGTAGCTGCGCCCTTACAATCGATAGCAATCCAAATCCATAACCTCCATTGCTGCCCCCTTCCAATTGCAAGCAATCCGAAGCCACCAAAGATGTTGGAATTGCAAAAACTCCAAAGAAATCGATCCATACAGCAGAAATCAAAAACCCTAATTTTCGAGCAAATACCCAAATCTCCAAGCATCCTCGTATTCCAGATCAGCCATCGAGTAAAATTGATGGTCGCAATTTCCCATCCAGTTGTATCGATGTCCATTGATGCAAACAAAACCGCAAATCCTACACCATCGTTTAACACCTCAGTACCATCAATACTCATTGTTATAAAGTCATCGCCTTTTTGCACCATGATGAACTTGCAGCAGGAAGATAAATTAAGAAAAGCGTTACGATCGGTTACTACTCCAAAGTCAATCCATCTATCATTTTTATCCTTGTTAATTGGAATCCAAAATTTTGGAATCCAAACTTCATCCTTTATAAGATACCAATTTTGAAAAAAGCTCAATCTTTTGAGGGTTTAGGGTTTAGGGTTTAGGGTTTTTTTTTGATAGAGAGGGGGGAGACCCCTCCAGATCAAGAAAAAAAGCTAAAAGCCAAACAATGAAGCGCGCGGGAAGGAGGAAAACCTCAACTACCAGCCAGAGAAATTGAGGCACCCCGAGGGGAAAGAGAAGAGAAGAGGACAAGAAAAGGAGAGAGGAGAGAAGAAAGAAAGAGAGAGAGAGAGAGAGAGAGGGGGAGAGATAAAAAAGAGAAAAAAAACCAACCACAAGGGAAGGGMCCGGCCGAGCCACGGCCAGGAAACAATGGGGACGAACCACAAGGGCAGGAAAAAGGGCCTAAATGAAAAGGCACACCCTAGACCGCACCAAGAAAAACAACAGAGCAAAAAGGCTCACGAAACCAAAAAGGAAGCACACAGAGACGGAGAGCTAAGGGAGATTCCAGGCAAGCCGAGCCCGGACAACATTAGGAGAGGGCTTGAGGGTCAGGCTAAGGAGCCTGGACCGGACATCATCGGTAATCATCTTAACCACCATAATATACGATCTTCTTTTATTTTTGAATATGCGATTATTCCTTTCCTGCCACAAGTGGTAGACGGTTCCAGCAAGCACTAATCTGCGTATAATAGACCAGACGGTCTTTCCTTTGGTAGCATGCTGGAAAATACCAATAATATCAGCCCAGTTATCCGGAACACCAGAGAGGTTAAGCTTGGCTTTTAAGCCATTCCAAACCTGATTAGGAAACGGGCACTCAAAGAAAAGATGAGAATGCAAATCAGGCCCGTTATGACAGAAAGCACAAGACAGGTTGGAGTGGCCCTCCCAGAACCGAAGCTTGTCATGCGTCTTTAGACGCTGCTTGAGGGCAACCCACAGAATAAACACGTGTCTGGGAATATTCTGGGAAAACCAGACCAAGTGATGCCTGGAGACATCCGGCTCATTAGGACAGAGGGATAGCCAGACCTCGTGAACAGAGAACGGCGTGAGCTGACCATCCCTGGTTCTCCGGAGGAGTTTATCAGGGGCATTAGAGGAAACGACAGGAAGAGGGGAATTACGGATTAAAGGGTTGGGACTGTCCCTCAGGAGAGGGCAGTTCCAAAAACCCTGGAAGATGATATCCTTCACAGGAGCAGAAAGAGTTAAATTAGAGTTAATGATATTGCGGGAGGATATATGCCGGTAGAGGGGACCAACCGGATGCCAGTTGTCATACCAGGCGGACGTGGAAGCGCCATTACCAATCTGGGAGACAATGCAGTCTCTAATCTTTTCCCTCATGCCAAGGATCTTCCTCCAGCCCCAACCTACATCACTGCGGATCAGGACATCCCAGAAGTTACGATCTTTAAGCCTGTAGGAGTGGATCCATTTAACCCATAAAGAATCCTTGATGGTAAGGATTCTCCAGGGTTTAGGGTTTAGGGTTTAGGGTTTAGGGTTTTTTTTGATAGGGAGGGGGGAGACCCCTCCAGATCAAGGCAAAAACACTAAAACAACAAATTACGCTCTCGGGTGGGGGCGAACCACATCCACCAGAATCCAAGGCACCCAGAAGGGAAAGAAGGGGAGCAGAGGAGAAGAGGGAAGAAAAAAGGGAGAAAGAAGCAGAGAGAGGAAGAGAGACAGAGACAGAAGCCGACCA
>NW_020202687.1:0-2138 GCF_001531365.2 Cynara cardunculus var. scolymus
AGTACAAAAAGTCTGAAAATATTACAACTCAATCAAATGAAATAAATTTCGTAGTACGATTACTAGATAACAGTTGCTCGTACTTATTTATTCGGATCATGTACGGAGTAACCCATCGTGTGGAAAAGTAATACCCTGATAAAATTGAAAATCGCAAATAGTAAGTGAAAGTACCTCAACGTTGTAATCTCGATAAAATTGAAAATCGTTTCTCCAACTAGCCATTAACAAGCTCGAAATCGTAAAGGGAGAATGTTGAAATTGTTACATATAAATGAAAATACAAATTTCACTTCACTTAACTAATATCAAGTTCATTAAATTAACATTAAATTCATTAACATTTTCAAGAAGTCAATTTTTTTTTTCTTCCAACCACCTCTAAGCTTATGTTTTCAAAATCTATTTTCTATATGTTTTTAGTATAACAATATTGTTTTTTTAATATAAAAAAGCATAATACAATTTAAACTAATTTAATATTTAAGTTTTTAATAAAAAAAAACGACGAGCTATTATCTGAGTTTTTAGAGATTGTTGAAAATTGCTGAAATTATTATTTAAATATTAAAAAACTTAAATAAGAATTGATTAGTTACTTTTTACGTTTTAAAGTCGGAAAAAAATGATGGATTATTTTCTGAATTTTTTAAGTTGCATAAAGATTAATGATATATTATATGAAAATATAGATAAAATGAAAATTAAGAATTTGCATATGAATTTTTAAAGTTTTTATTCGATTTTTATAAGGACAAATTATATGACTATATACAAATGGTTAAAATTTATAAAATTATAAAATAAATGATATATTATTTTTTATAAATAACAAAACTATTTTCTTTTCAATTTATTGGTTTTAAATTTAATTAATATATAATACAAATAATAATTATAATTAATATAGACTAATAATTATTATTATCTATTAATTAAAAAACAAAAAAGTAAGAGAGAGAGAGAGAGAGAGAGAGAAAGAGGAGACATAAGAGTGAGGGAAAAAAATCAAAATTTTAAGCCATTATTAATAGGTTTTCTTTTAATTTTTTTAATAGGTGAGGATATAAATAACAACCTTTTTTTTATCAATTACTATTAATAAGTTGTTTTTTAAAATCTAATTAGTAAGTTATTAATCGTTAATAATTAATGTTTTTAATTTATTTTTCAAATAGTAATCAAATAACTTACTAATCGTTATTATTCAACAATAAATCTGCTTACAAATGTAAAATTATTTTTGAAAACATAATTTTAAAAGCATGAAAAATAGTAAAATTATTTTTAAAAACATAAATTTGTAACTCCAAGTTACGAAATGTATCATCATTCAAAATTAGTAAAGTAATAAAATCTAAATGATTGAATTAAATTAGTCACAATTTAAATTATTGTTTGAAAAATAGTAACATCTTAAGATGAATCAGATTTTTAAAAGAAATTAAAAAAAAATGGAATTGTTTCTTAACTTAACGTTTTGTTGGAACTTGAGAAAATAAAATACGATTCAGTTGACAAAAATCTAACAAATATTGAAAATACACAAACCTTGTATGCTTATTTATAGCCATCAACAACTTAACAACTTGACACTTGCAATTAAAATCAACATGAATCATTCAAACTTGCTTCTTCTCTCCTTTYTYCTTTTCTCTTTCTTCATTTCCTCCTCTTATTCTTCCAATAAAACATGCTCTCTTACACAGACTCRTGCTTTGCTTCTCTTCAAACAAAATCTTCTCTCTTATAATCACTCGGATGWTKAMTATSATKMTTWWTGTGWSMAWTGGCKTGGTTCCGACTATTATCCAATTATGATGAATTGGAACACGAGTACTGACTGTTGTARTTGGGATGGTGTCACTTGTGACCACTTCACCAATGACGTCATCGCTCTCGACCTCAGTTGCGGCATGCTACGAGGTACCATCCACCCYAACTCCWCCCTCTTCAWCCTTCMTCACCTCCAAACRMTCAACCTTGCTTTCAATRATCTTRCCAATTCTYRACTTCCAYGTGAGATTGGAAGGTTTTCTAATAGTCTCACACATCTCAACCTCTCTGATAGTGGGTTCATAGGCCAAGTTCCTACGGATATCACAATTCTTCGTAAATTGGTGTCTCTTGATCTCTCT
>NW_020202687.1:3338-8991 GCF_001531365.2 Cynara cardunculus var. scolymus
ATTACTTGGATCTCTCAAGCACCAACTTATCAGGAGAAATACCCGAGTCAATCGGTCGTCTCAAGTCATTGATTATGTTAAATCTTTCAGACACCAACTTATCAGGAGAAATCCCCGACTTAATCGGCCATCTCAAGTCTTTGATTAGCTTGGATCTCTCACACACCAACTTATCAGGAGAAATACCCGACTCAATCGGCCATCTCCAGTCTTTGATTCAATTGGGTCTCTCAGACACCAACTTATCAGGAGAAATCCCCGACTCAATCGGCCATCTCAAGTCTTTGAATTTATTGGATCTCTCGAACGCCAACTTATCAGGAGAAATACCTGACTCAATTGGTCATCTCAAGTTTTTGGATTACTTGGATTTGCATTCCAACCGTATTCAAGGGTCATTCCCTCCATCAATTTGCAACACGAGTTATCTATCGTATTTGGATATGTCCAATAATAAATTTGATGGAGAGATTCCACAATGCTTAGGTAATATGAGTTGGAGCCTAGCGATGGTAGACCTGGGAAACAATAATTTTCATGGCACCATTCCAAATACATGGGATGATTGTGGTAAATTAGAAGGACTTATTTTGAATGGAAACTCATTAGAAGGAGAGGTGCCAAATGGGTTGTCTGAATGTAAATCCTTGAAAGTGCTTGATTTGGGAAACAACCACTTAACTGGTACATTCCCTCACTGGTCAGCTAATCTTCAACATCTCCAGGTTCTTGTTCTCAAATCCAACAAGTTGCATGGTCCCATAGAAACCTCATCAGTCATTAAACACCCATTTTTGAGTCTCAAAGTGCTCGACTTATCTCAAAACAAGTTCGTTGGCCATCTCCCTGGAAATTATTTTCAAAATTTTGACGTGATGAAGAACAGGGGGGTTAAGAACCGCACAAAACCGGAATATTTGGACATTGGCAAGTTGTACTCTATCACTGTTGCGGTGAAAGGTTCGGAACTTTCATTTACAAAAATTTCGGTTGACTACACAATTGTTGATCTATCCAATAACATATTTGAAGGAGAGATTCCAAACGCTATTGGTAGTCTTATCTCTTTGATAGTGCTCAACTTATCCCACAACAACATCAACGGTCGAATCCCATATGCTCTAGGAAATCTCATAGAGATCGAGTCGTTAGACCTATCATGTAACCAACTAAAAGGAGAGATCCCTCAAAGTCTTGCCTTTATCACGGATCTTGAAGTCTTAAATCTCTCGCAAAACCATCTTGTGGGTCGCATTCCTGATGGAACACAGTTCAGGACATTTGAAGCAACCTTATTCGATGGGAATCCGGGACTATGTGGGTTTCCGCTGCCCAAACAGTGTGAACATCTGAGTGCCCCACAGCTTGAAATCGATGAAGACGAGGAGAGTGGATTTACATGGAAAGTGGTGATGTTGGGATATGGATGTGGAACCTTACTTGGATTGGGGATGGGATATATGATGTTGTCAACGGGAAGACCAAAGTGGTTCAATGCAATTGCTGATGAAATAGAGCATATGATCATGCAGAGACGGAAGAAGAGAAGACATGTTTATATCGGAAAATGAAATCAATTCCTTAACTAACTGGTGCGTTTTTTGCATTAATTCTTATGTAATTAAATTGTGCTGAACACCTTATCACTGTTGTTGTTTTCAAAATTTTGTGATGCAGGTAGTGTGATGAAGTTTGAGATGTTTTGAATTATGCAAGTTCAGAGCATGATTTGAAATATGATGGAGCCAGATTGGACATGGTCTTAGAGTCGTGCAATTTCTTTTGTTGTTTTCTGCATCTTTACCTTTTTCCACTTTCTTGATTTTTGTAGACATGTGTTTTACTTGATTTGAAAACTTCTTGTGAAATACATAAGCATCATCATAGAAACAGGTTTTGTTCCCATGGTATCAGAGCAATCACTAAATTTACAGGGTTGGGTTCTGATGAAAATATAAGTTATTGAGAAGGGTAAAAAATAATCTCTTTACATGGATCAATCCTAATTGAAGATTAACAGTAATAAGATACATCAGATCATTTCCTGTATCAACCGCAATTCATGAGGGTCCATATTTCTTCTCATGCTTATGGCTTTTAACTCTTCATAAATACTCACAATCATGCATGTTTTAAATAACCACTATGTATAAATAAAATAATAAGGCGATAATAATCGTGTACAAAGATATCACAGACGGGTATGATGAATAATAATGAATATTAGCAAATGCAATTAAACTGAGGGTTGAATGTTTACGAGCTTGTTTTACACGACACAGGTCGATAAGACATCCATTGAAATGATGTTGAAATTAGGTATGATCCCAACCATCTTATTTACACAATTAGAAGTGGCCGCTTTTGAAACAAGGAAAAGTGCAGACTAGCAATAAATTATCAAGTCATTGTAAAGATGGCTAATAACCGGCACCGACCAAAAACCCAACACCCAGTTATGAGAACCGGTTTCGGACCGGGCCGAAATCAGTCCCACTTTTTCTATAAAAAAGATAGATTTTTTACATAAAACTTTTTTTTGAATTTCTTTTATAGAATACAATTTTTTTTTATTTTAATACACTTTAAAATATGTTATTGGTTTTGTTAAAGAGATGAGAAGTAGGAATTGTTGAAAATCGAAATCAAATACGAGCCAAAATCACGAATTATAGCAAGAATTGTGAAAGTTTTTTTTACGTTAGTGAGTCGATATCTTCCTCCATTCATCATATGATTTATATTTAGTGTATAAAGAGTCAATGAGACAAAAAAAATGATCAAAAGATAAAAAAAACGATCATATGCCTATTCAAATGGCTATAAAAAACGGTAACATTTTTAAAAAAGTCGAGCAAGGCCTTGTTTTTTGATGAAAAGTGTAACAGGTCCCTTGACCGATGGTCCCAAACCGGTTGCAATTTTTCCCAGACTGGGCCGGTCCCAAGTCGGTCTGAGGCCGTGCCGGATTAATTCCGCCATCTCTACTTATCAATGCACACAGATCCACGAGTGGAGGGCTTCTAAGTCTGTGAGTGAGGTGGGCCTAGGTTCGGGGATTGGAAGTACTGAAATTTCAGATTTGGGCTTGTAAAAAAAATCTTCCATTGGGCCTGGGTTGCATCAATATGTTCCAATATTGGTATCGACCAGTCCTAAATGGGTCTCCGTCTCAAACTATATCGAGTGCAAATGGTTAAAAACTGGTTTCGGGTCGCAGTGGGTCTAAATTGGTGTCGGTCCTAAAAACACGATGAATATGAGATTTGGCCCTAAAATACGTTGTTATTATGTGAATGAACTCGTACAAAAAATGAAAATAAGGACTCAAAAGATCTTCATATATAACAAGCTAGAAGGGTACTCGCGCAATGCAACGAAATAAATCTTCATTTGAATGTTTAGTTTTTATTTTATTTTTCTATGGATATAATACGATTTTATGTGGTTTTGAGAAAACGATAATGTTTTTATTTTTGAATGAAATATAAATTTGAAGATAGCATAACAATTTGAAAAAAAAAAATCTATACTTTTGGTTTAATAATATTTAATAATTCTCGTTTTTCTGGTTTAACTTCTCTAATTCAATTTTTTATTATAAGTTAATTTAAATTTAATAACAAAGAATTTACTTTTGATTTAATAATATAATTTTTTATAAAAATAATAACTGAACATTATTTTAGAACTTAATGATTATCTTAATTATAATTTAGATTTTCTATATTTAAAATTAATGTTTATTCTGTATTTGATTATATTTATCTGCAGTTAGTTATACAAATTTAAAAATGGAGCTTTAATAAGTTGTACTTATGCAAAATTACTTGTAATGTTGAATTTAAAGTAATATGCATCAATAAACAATACTTCATGCATAAAAAAATGGTTCTTAAGCGTTTCTGTCAAATGTTTTATAATATAGTATAGATATAAGTAAAATCCACATGTTGATTCCACACAAAAGTCTCTAAAACAGATAAACTCACATCAGGCTAGACCTTCCGATAATGACGCAACTCTGATCGAGATATGGAATCGTCTCTTTATAAGCTCTCATGGTCCCGACTCAAACCCAAGTCAGTATTCAACAACCGCCTTGTATCTACGCCCCTCTCGTATTTATTCAACCATATCCACCCTATTTTGACCCTCATCCAAAACAGATAATCATGCTTCATCTTTCATCAAAATCCTGAATATATAAGCCCTCACTACAACAAAATCGGGTTTATAGGACACTCCCAAATTTTAAGCGTCCTAATAGACCTCTTTATAAGACTTAATTTATAGGACCAAAAAATTAAAATGTCATATCTAAAAGCGTTGTAATAAGTTTATATGACATTTTTTGATGTCGTAATAAGTGTTTTGGGACACTTTTAATATAAAGTGTCTCATTAGCAACTTTATAGGACACTATTTGAAAAATTATCCTATAAAAACAAGTGTCCTATTAAAAAAAGTGTCCGATAAAGTTGCTAATACGACATTTTGTATTAAAAATGTCCTAAAAAACTTATTACAACACCTTTAGATATGACACTTTATATTTTGGTCATATAAATTAAGTCATATAAAAAGGTCTATTGGGACACTTAGAGATTATGGGTGTCCTATAAATTCAATTTTGTTATAGTGCCTGATTCTAATGAACTTGATATGGGTTATGTCTTTTTTTTTATCTACCATTTGGGCTTATACTTGTTTTTGAGTTTGTAAATATCAGTTTTGATAAAAACATGACACATAAAAATTAATGTATTACTCTGCAGTTTGAACCGTAGATTCGTAATTCAAAACCACAAAATAGAACCACGTGAWGAAGTTTCACCAAAAAAACACAAACATACTATAACTGTACTTCAAATCTTCTAAACCACACAATGTTTTACAGTACTGACGATTTGTACTGTTTAACAAACACTTGTACTGTTTAATAAACACCCGTACAAATATAACTTAGAGAATGATTAGACTTTTTCCTTCTCACAAGTCTTTGTTCAGAAACTTATATAAGGGGTCGTTTACTACACGTTTACCCGGAAAGTGCTTGCCATGCAACTTTCTTTATTSGATGAACATGACAAGGGTCAAAAATCTTCTCCGGTAAGAACAATGATAAAGATGAAGAGTCTTACTCGGCAAGTGAAGGTGACGACTCTTACCCGGGTAAGTGCTTACYGGGTAAATTGTTGCATACGATACTATTTTTGATGAGTTTTATTTAAAAAAAATTATGATTAATTAATAAATAATTAGTTTTTATTGTTATTAAAATAGTGAAAAGATGTTAATAACATGTGCTTTTGTTAAATACTATCTAAAAAAGATTTATAAGTAGAATTAATTTAAGGATATTACATAAATATTAAAAAAAAATTAAAGAAAATGTGGATATGGACAGGAGTGTCCTTAAAAAGTGGCACTTTTGGATCTATGAAGCATGGGCTTTTTGGGAAATTGAGCAGTAGAGGTTGAAGCTGAACAAAACTGCAAAAATAAATAAATATTAATAATAATATATAATAATATATAATATATAATTTGTTAGTGCCTTAAACAAGCAAATTCTTCTCTTTCAAAAGGAACCCCATTAAATTATATATATATATTTTTTATAAAAATTAATTTAATAAAAATACAAAAT
>NW_020202687.1:10706-18672 GCF_001531365.2 Cynara cardunculus var. scolymus
AAAGTACAATGTCCTAATAAAAAATAGTTTGAAAGTACATTGCTGTAATAAGAAAAACTGAAAGTACAATGTTATAATAAAAAAATTTATGAAAATAGATTGGTATTTTGTGCATTTTGCCCTAACATAAAATATTATTTATCAAATTCTATTTAAAGCCCAATTGTATTTTGATAAGATTAAAAAAAAGCCCATATTAACCCAAAAGCCCAATTATATTTTTGAAACACTTGAATCGTACATGGCCATCCYTGATTCAAAAACCATAGTTCTCTTTCCCAAAACCCTAGCTTCAGATTCTCTCCGCCACCCCCAACCCACAGAACACCGCTCACCCTCTCGTGACCATCCAACACCTTAATCGGACATGGCTACCGACGGTGCCGGCGTTCCTCTTCCCCTCCTAGTTCTCCTGATTCTCTCTGCCACCTCCGACCCACAGAAATGGCCGCTGCACGCCCTCTCGTCGCCGTCCAACACTTTGAATCGGACATGGCCAYCGACGGTGCCGACGTTCCTCTTCCCCGCCTAGTTCTCCCGATTTTCTCTGCCACCCCGACCCACATAAATGGCCGCCACTCACCCTCTCGTCGCCGTCCAACACCTTGAATCGGACATGGCCACCGACGGTGCCGGCGTTCCTCTTCCCCACGTTATGAAATAAGGAGTACATCCCTCTTCCCCACCGATTTAGGGTTTTAGATGGAGAGGGTAGATTAGGAATAAATCCCTCTTACCACAGTAAGATTCATTTTTTTTGCTGACTCCGGTAAGAGGACGATCAGAGGTATAAAATCTGATTGTTGATTTTGTTGTTAAGTAAACACTTTTACCTCTTACCCAGGTAAGCATCTCTTAATGGGTAAGAGGCGGTAAGAGATTAGTAAACAGGACCTTAGTATTAAATTAACTATTTGAAAGTTTTTATTTGTGTATTTTTTTTTATTTCAAAATTTCTATTCTAATTTAATTTATCGGAACAAAATAATGTAATTCAAGTTTAATAATATWTTTTTTTATAAAGATAATAATTAAGTATTTCGTTATAACTCAATATTTATGCTAATTAAATTTTAGATTTTTTATATTTTAAAATGAGATGTTTATCCGTAGTTAGTTACACGAATTCAAAAATAGAGCTTTAGTAAGTTGTACTTATGTATAATTTACTTGTAATCTTGAATTTTAAGTAATATGCATCAATAAACAGTACTTCAGGCATAAAAAATAATTTTTAARAGTTTTTGTCAAATGCTTTATAATAGTCTTATGATACGGTTTAGAAAAATAAAAACTTGTTGTCTACTATATTTTTGTTTTGACAACTTATTAGTAGTTGAGTTTAAAGGAAAGTCTGTGGTATATTTGGATAACGTCATTTATTTACCAGATAAATTATACCAATAAATATAAAAATATATGATTATATAATGGGTGTTTAAAATGATTATTAATAAAATTATTTATTTAATGATTTTAATTATAATTAAGAAATGTATAAAATTAAGATTACAAAAAATACCTCTTTTTGGAGSCTTTTGAGTTTGGCATTYTCTTTTGTTAATCTCAATACTTCGTGSTCCAACTCATCAGCACGAGCCTGTCACATATTTTAACACCATTAACCCACCACCTCACCATGCCATCCAATTAATACACTTATTTTATTTTATTTTATTTTATTTTATTTTACACTCATATAATAAATACATATATATATATATAGTTTGTTTCAAATACAATCAATCGTATTTGTACAACCAATACAACCCAATATATTGAAATATTTATGCAAATGATGAGWGTTCATTTATTATGATTTGAATATTTATGAAAGATGAATATGGTTTATTAATTATGAGTGATAMTTTATATTAAGAAACAATAAAAAGTTCTATGAAATCACATATTAATCAAATGAAATAGACGGTTGAGATTGAGCTGTATTGGTTGMACAAATGTCAAGGGTTGTATAATAACCAACCTCTCTCTCTCTCTATATATATATATACATGAATGATCATGTGAGAAAGAGAGCTAAYGTGAGAAGTGTGAGAAGAGATCTAAATCCTTGGTTACTTTTAATTYCAAAGTCACTCATGAATCGCGCTTGATAAGGAGATTGATCTAGTACATCTCAATGCATCAATATACATCCAAGGATGAAGATCATTTCTTACGTTTCTCATCTCAACTCACTTCTCACCGAACCCAACAATATATATATATATATATATATGTGTGTGTGTGTGTGTGTGTGTGTGTGTATGTTAAATTATGAGATCTCTAAGAACCAATACAACCTGTGATATTTTATATTATCTTTTTCCATCTAATTATAGTATTTAATGTATTGATTGACATATATTTGCTTTACAATATGTTTGTTTCATATGTATTCGGTTCACAATATAAATTTTTTGTCTGTTTATGAAACAAAAATTACACGTAAAAGAGTTTCACCTTCTGAACGAAATACTTTATGAGACAAAAACACATTGTAAAATAAACATATATTAATTAAATTACAAAAATTTGTTATGGATAATGACTTTTTTTAAAACCATGTGTAACTCAAACACTATACAAATTTGATAAATTAAAAGCATCCAAAGTGACAATTGGCAAGTTCTACTCTATCACTATTGCAGTGAAAGGTTCAGAACTCTCATTTCAAAAAAATTTGGTTGACTACAACATTGTTGATCTGTCCAGCAACATATTTGAAGGAGAGATTCCAAAAGTTATTGGTAGTCTTAACTATTTAATAGTGCTCAACTTATCCCACAACAACCTCAACGGTCAATCCCATATGCTCTAGGAAATCTCTTGAAGATCGAGTCGTTAGACCTATCATGTAACCAGCTAAAAGGAGAGATCCCTCAAAGTCTTACCCAAATCACAAGTCTTGAAGTCTTAAATGTAACAATTTGTCCCACATTGATAGAATGTGAGAATTGTTAATTCCTTATAAGTCTCAAGTAGTGGGCTACCAATACCTTCCACCATGGTTTTAAGTTGGATTCGAAGTTATTGGGCTAGTTCCTTACTTTGGGCTTTGGGGGTGTTACAAATGGTATCAGAGCTGATCCTTGTACCATCGGGATGGTGGGGCAAACCTCATCGGGTATGATGAGTCCTCAAGAGGGGGTGTTTGTAACATATTAGGCAAATCCCACATCGTTGATGACAAGGAGGAAGATTCTGGATAAGCCTGGCGTCAGCTTGACGAGGACGTCAGGAGTTTAAGTGGGGTAGTTTGTAACAACTTGTCCCATATTGATAGAATGTGAGAATTGTTAACTTCTTATAAATCTCAAGTAGTGAGCTACCAATAACTTCCACCATGGTTTTAAGTTGGATTCGAAGTTATTGGGCTAGTTCGTTGCTTTGGGCTTTGGGGGTGTTACATTAAATCTCTCGCAAAACCATCTTGTGGGTCCCATTCCTGACGGACCACAGTTCAAGACATTTAAAGCAACCTCATTCGAAGGGAATCCGGGACTATGTGGGTTTTCGTTGCCCAAGTGTGAACATCGGAGTGCCCCACAGCTTGAAGTCGATGGAGACGAGGAATGTGGATTTACATGGAAAGTGGTGATGTTGGGATATGGATGCGGAACCTTACCTGGATTCGGGATGGGATATATGATGTTGTCAACGGGAAGACCAAAGTGGTTCAATTTAATTGCTGATGAAATAGAGCATATGATCCTGCAAAGGCGAAAGAAGATAAGACATGTTTATATCGAAAAATGAAATCAATTCTTGAATTAACTGGTGGGTTATTTGCTATAATTTTTATATAATCAAATCATAGAAATCAATTGTTGTTTTGTTTGAAATTTTGTGATGCAGGTAGCTAGAGATGAAGTTGGGGATGCTTTGAATTATGCAGTTGCAGAGCTTGATTGTACATGGTCTTAAAGTCGTGCTATTTCCTTTGTTGCTTTCTATATCTTCACCTTTTTTCCGCTTCTGTTTGTATGCTTAATTTGTGTTTTAGTTCTTGATTGAAGTCTTCACGTAACATTGGATGGTACCATATATCTAATTCCTATTTTAAGTGACGTATTTTCAGAATCTTCAATTTGGTGTTTGAGATATAACATTTTAATCATTTAGGTACCTGGTTCTCCAAATCATTTGAAAACGATAACCACAATTAGCTTTGCTCATGTAACATTTATTTTCTAAATACCGAGTAAGCAATAAAAATCCACGTCACCGTTCTTAGAAATTGTAAATCATGTAGTATTTTTTTTTTAATTAAGCAAAAATTTCCATATAATTATTCTTTTTTATTGTAAAATTTGTAATAGCTTTTTTTGTAACCAAACGAATTATTTTCACGTAATTAACTTTTTTTTAATTGTAAAATCTGTAATATTTTTTTAGTGATAAATAGATATAAAAGATTTAATAAAAACTACAAGTTTTTTTAATAACTAGTTAGGTACTCGCGTAATGCAGCGAGATATATCTTGATTTCGGATTGTTTCAGTCGATTTTTGTTATAACACTTGTTAATTTATGTTCCAAGTACATCTATAATGGACATATACTGCAAACAATTGGAGTTAAGTTTATCAATTATTTTGCCAAACAACAAATATCTCAATTTTTATGCAAACAATTGGAGTTAAGTTTTTTATTCAAAAGGAAATTTGGAGCATAAACACATAAACGTTGAGTGTATATTGGGCGTGGAGTCTAACACTCAATTAATGCATATAATTAACAACATATGTTTGTTTAGTTTAATATTGTCTATTAAAGCCCAATACGATCTATTAAAGTCCAATACGATTCATTAAGGTCCAATCGATCTATCAAAACTCAATACGGTTCATTAAAGCCTAATACGGTCTATTAAAGCTCAATACGATCCATTAAAGCCTATTATGATTCATTAATGTCCAATCGATCTATCAAAACCCAATACGGTTCATTAAAGTCCAATACGTTTTATTAAATCCCAATATAGTCCATTAAAGCCCAATACAGTCCATTAAAGCCCGATCGGATCCATTAAAGCCCAATACGGTCCATTAAAGCCCAATACGGTCCATTAATGTCAAATCGGTCTATCAAAACCCAATACGATATATTAATGCCCAATCCGGTCTATTAAAGCACAATACGTTCCATCAAAGTCCAACCAATCTATCAAAACCGATTTTTAATTTCAAATAAGTTTCCGGCGGAAAATAATTTTAAAAGATTAATTAATTTTCCGCCGGAATATGTTAAAAATGATTTTTAATTTCAAATAAATTTCCGGCGGATAATAATTTTTAAAAGATTAATTAAATTTCCGTCGGTAAATGATTTTGACTAAATTAAAATACAAGTCTAATATAATTAATTAAGAAGTCCGCAGGAAATATAATCAGACTAATTTTTCTGGCGGATTGCTAGCGGAAGTCAATAGAAGTTGACATTTTTTAAGTCTCGCGGAAATCTGCCGGAATATTTCCGGCGAAATCCGTCCGCCAGAAATGACGTCGAAAATAGTSATTATTCTAGTAGTGTTTCCAACACACTTACAAGTACTTTTTTTAAAGAAGCTTCATTGATGGTGATGCTTTTAATTTTCACTACATTAATTTGTGGTTCCACAAAAGTTTGCACAAGAAAAATGGAACCCGGTGAATCGAAGGGTCTACCTATCAAATTCAAAACTTTTGACGACCTCTATTATTTTCGTACAAGCTACAATTACATGTAACCTTTGGAGATTGCTATATTTATGGAGTTTTAGTAACACCCGACCCTAACCTAGACTTTGTGTAAGTTCTAGGTTCTACTTTATTGACGTTAAACCTTAATTTGCTATTTGGGTAATCACGTGTTGACCGTTAGAAGGGAATTTAATCCTCAAATTTTTGCCAAACGTAATTAATTCATCAGCTAGTTTGCCAAAATAATCGAATGGCCATGTCTTTAATTGATAAGCATTAACCCGTTGGACTGGAAAGACCTCAATTCTAATGCAAATAATTGAAATGAGATTCTTCRATAAAATAGTGTCTTCTTACATCGATAAATCTGAAGYTGRAAAACTTGCACCAAAGAAAATTGAGGCCATATCCCCACCCTCCAAGTGCAAGACTTCAAAGTCAAGCTTTTCATTCGAAAGGAAATTTGGACCACAAATTCATTGGATCATAAACTTATAGACGTTGAGTGTATATATTGGGCATGGAGTAATCATTGTTATTAGTCAAAAGTCATTCCAAAAGCAAACATGCTTTCAGTACATTCACATCTACATGCTCTGTTTTCCATAAAACTACCCACAAAAAGCTGTTTTGCTTTACATACGCAAAATACTTTGAAGTATTAAGGTAATAACTTTTCTACTTTAGATTAATGATCTAGTCGTTACTTGAAAATTCTACACAAATAGCCAACAACAGTTATACTCGATACCCTATATCCAAATTCCATCTCAAAGACTTATAACAACCACATACCGCTCGTATATTAGAAAAACCAAACTTCTCCAACACGCATACAAGTATCATTCTAGACGTTTGTAACTCCAAGTTATGAATTGTATCATCATGCAAAATTAGTAACGTAATAAAATCTAAATGATTGAATTAAATTAGTCACAATTTTAAGTATTGTTTGAAAAATAATAACATCTTAAGATGTATCAGATTTATAAAAGAAATTAAAAAAATGGAATAGTTATGTTATGTTGTGTTTTGTTTATAGTCTCGTTTGTTTATAAGCTAGTTTATTGAAACACTATTTAGAGTAACGTTTCAATAAGCTTCATTGGGGCAAGTTTCTGAAATATAAATTGAAATGTAAAAAAATTGACTAATGTTTTAACATGTATTTTTTGGTCATTTTACATTTTCAACTAATTTATTAACTACTTTTTTTTTTTCCTATTATTGTATCAAGTAACATCTTAAGATGTATCTGATTTTTAAAAGAAATTAAAAAAAATGGAATTGTTTCTTAACTTAACGTTTTGTTGGAACTTGAGAAAATAAAATACGATTCAGTTGACAAAAATCTAACAAATATTGAAAATACACAAACCTTGTATGCTTATTTATAGCCATCAACAACTTAACAACTTGACACTTGCAATTAAAATCAACATGAATCATTCAAACTTGCTTCTTCTCTCCTTTTTYCTTTTCTCTTTCTTCATTTCCTCCTCTTATTCTTCCAATAAAACATGCTCTCTTACACAGACTCATGCTTTGCTTCTCTTCAAACAAAATCTTCTCTCTTATAATCACTCGGATGATGAATATGATGATTTATGTGTGCAATGGCGTGGTTCCGACTATTATCCAATTATGATGAATTGGAACACGAGTACTGACTGTTGTAGTTGGGATGGTGTCACTTGTGACCACTTCACCAATGACGTCATCGCTCTCGACCTCAGTTGCGGCATGCTACGAGGTACCATCCACCCTAACTCCTCCCTCTTCAACCTTCCTCACCTCCAAACGATCAACCTTGCTTTCAATGATCTTACCAATTCTCGACTTCCATGTGAGATTGGAAGGTTTTCTAATAGTCTCACACATCTCAACCTCTCTGATAGTGGGTTCATAGGCCAAGTTCCTACGGATATCACAATTCTTCGTAAATTGGTGTCTCTTGATCTCTCTAGGAATGATTTGATGCTTGAACCTCATGTCTTCTACAATCTCCTACGTAATTCTACTAGTTTGGAAGAGCTTTCGCTAGATGGTGTTAATATCTCGTCAATTTTACCCACCTATGTTAATCTCCCTTCTATGAAATTGCTCCATCTTCGTAGCACCGGTTTGCTAGGGAAATTACCTGATAACATCTTCAATCTCATGTACTTGGAAGAACTTGACTTATCATTTAACGATGTCCTTATTGGTCGGTTTCCAAAAGTTTACACAAACACTAGCATCCCTCTCAAATTGTTAGATCTTTCAAGCACCAACTTATCAGG
>NW_020202687.1:19577-21685 GCF_001531365.2 Cynara cardunculus var. scolymus
GTGGGTTGTCTGAATGTAAATCCTTGAAAGTGCTTGATTTGGGAAACAACCACTTAACTGGTACATTCCCTCACTGGTCAGCTAATCTTCAACATCTCCAGGTTCTTGTTCTCAAATCCAACAAGTTGCATGGTCCCATAAAAACATCTTCAATCGTTGAACACCCATTTTCAAGTCTCAAAGTRCTCGACTTATCTCAAAACAAKTTTRTAGGCCATCTCYCTCGAAACTATTTTCAAAATTTTGAYGCGATGAAGAATAGGGDGGWTAARAAKCGCACAAAACMGGAATATTTGMGCATTGGCAAGTTCTACTCTATCACTGTTGCGGTGAAAGGTTCRGAACTTCMATTTMCAAAAATTTCAGTTGAYTACACAATTGTYGATCTATCTAGTAACATATTTGAAGGAGGGATTCTAGATGTCATTGGTAGTCTTAGCTCTTTGATAGTGTTGAACTTATCCCAYAACAACCTCAATGRTCGAATCCCAAAAGCTMTAGGAAATCTCCTAAAGATCGAGTCGTTAGAYCTATCATGTAACCAGCTAAAAGGAGAGATCCCTCAAAGTCTTGCCTTTATCACGGATCTTGAAGTCTTAAATCTCTCGCAAAACCATCTTGTGGGCCGCATTCCTGATGGAACACAGTTCAGGACATTTAATGCAACCTCATTCGAAGGGAATCCGGGACTGTGTGGGTTTCCGCTGCCAAAGTGTGAACATCGGAGTGCCCCACAGCTTGAAGTCGATACAGACGAGGAGAGTGGATTTACATGGAAAGTGGTGATGTTGGGATATGGATGTGGAACCTTACTTGGATTGGGGATGGGATATATGATGTTGTCAACGGGAAGACCAAAGTGGTTCAATGCAATTGCTGATGAAATAGAGCATATGATCATGCAGAGACGAAACAAGAGAAGACATGTTTATATCGGAAAATGAAATCAATTCCTTAAGTAACTGGTGCGTTTTTTTGCATTAATTCTTATGTAATCAAATTGTGCTAAACACCTTATCATTGTTGTTGTTTTCAAAATTTGTGATGCAGGTAGCGAGACACAGTAATGAACTACATCAGATCATTTCCTGTATCAACCGCAATTCATGAGGGTCCAGATTTCTTCTCATGCTTCTGACCTTTATCTCTTTTCATAAATACTCACAATCATACATGTTTTAAATAACCACGATGTACAAATAAAATAATAAGGCGATAATAATCATGTACAAAGATATCACGGACGAGTATGATGAATAATAATAAATATTGGCAAATGCAATTAAACTGATGGTTGAATGTTTAAGAGCTTGTTTTAACACAACACAGGTCGGTAAGGCATTCGTTGAAATGATGTTGAAATTAGGTATGATCCCAGCCGTCTTATTTACGCAATTAGAGGTGGGCATTTTTGAAACAAGGAAAACTGCAGACTAGCAAAAAATTATCAAGTAGAGATGGCTAAAAACCAGTCCCTACAAAAAACCCAACGCCCAGATGTGAGAACCAGTTTCGGATCCTGCCGAAATCAGTCCTACTTTTTCTATAAAAAGATCAATTTTTTACATATAAACTTTTTTTGAATTTTTTTAAAGAATACTAAATTTTTATTTTAATACACTTTAAATATGTACTTTGGTTTGTTAAAAGAGATGAGAAGTAGGAGTTGTTTAAAACCGAAATCAAATACGAGCCTCAATCACGAATTATATAGCAAGAATTGTGAACGTTTTTTGCGTTTGTGAGTTGATATCTTCCTCCATTCATCATATGACTTACACTATAAAGGGTCAATGAGAACAAAAAAACAATCAAAATATGAGAAAAGGGTCATATGAATGCTTAAATGGCTATAAAAAACGTTTTAAAAAAATCGGGTTGGGACGCCTTGGTTTTTTTATGAAAAGTGTAACAGATCCCTTAAGCGATGGTCCCAAACCGGTTGCAATTGATCCCGAACTGGGCCGATCCCAAGTCGGTCTGAGGTCGTGCTGGATTCACATATCTAGTTATCAGTGCACAAAAATCCACGAGTGGAGGGCTTCTAGGTCTGTGGGTGAGGTGGGCCTAGGTACCGGTACTGGGAGTATAGAAAATACAGATTTGGG
>NW_020202687.1:23110-26415 GCF_001531365.2 Cynara cardunculus var. scolymus
AAATTTCAGGATTTGTTTACATAATTTGGTGTTAGCTTTTTCGTGTAAGGTGAAATAAAGATCAAACATAGATGCTTTTCTCTCTTACAGTACTGGAAGATCCATGATTTGAATCATGAAAATAGTCTCTTTGCAAGATGGAATGAAAAGGTTGGCTACAAAGATTTCCATCGACAACCCTCACAAAGCCGAGGAGTCTTTGTTGACTGGGCCTCCTTTTGTTATCGGTCACAGAATATAAAACCAAACCAAACCAAACAAACCAAGTATATCCGAGTAGGGTTTGGGAAGGGTTGGATATATGCAAAGCAGGTGGTTGCCCTGGGATTAGTCGGCTCACATAGTGGGTTGGATATCCAGGTTAATAAAAAAAACAATGTAACTGAGACAAGTATAATCCTGTTTGTCCCATTAATTTGTGAAACTTGTTTTGTTTAACTTAGTGATGTTTGTCTTGTTTAATTTCATCCTCATTGTAATTCAAATGATAATGCTCAATATGCTTTCATAGAAGAAATTGATAACAATTTATATCACATACAAAATGATAGAGAAGTTGAGAGTTGAGACCATCAACTATTTCTGATGGCTTTAGTGGGAATTCAATTAGTAGTAGAACCTTTGATAACCTAAAGATTGCATATGATTTCTATAATAAATATGGCCTCTCTAAAGGTTTTGGTGATCATAAACATTGGGTCGATTATACGACYACAAATACAATTTATAAGGGATAAATTGTTTGGAATTTCCAAGTCGATTGGTGAGTTTCAATTTCCAACATCATAATATTAATAACCCAACCCCAAGTCCCAACCTTCTAGAACGACTTTAACTAAATGGAGACACATAAGAGTTTGAGATGGCCATGGTTGTACCTAATATGACCCACAAATAGACTTGTACAATACCTCTAAGCATCAACAACAAATATTGGAGGTTTAARCGTAATGATTTACCTGAAATAGTCACTCAAAATCCACAATCTCAGGCTCCTGATTCTTGGTCTAAAACTCCTTCTTCCCTCCCGTTTCCAACGTAGTTTTTATGAGTTTTAGGGGAGACTTTGCTTTGCTTTCCAACTAGAGAATATGAACTTTAGAAAGGAGAAGCACATCCTATTCTAGTTCAATTAGTTGATCATTTCATATGAGGGTTAGGAAGCCTATTTGTAGTGCTTCAAAGTGTGATAAATGAGGAGACACAGCCCTCTGTTTTCTGTTTYGTCTGACAGCTAGTCCACCTTACTCAGACAGTGACTTCGTTTCACCGTACACCTATYTCAATGCTCAAATATTTATATATTATACGTATATGTTGRAGTGGGAACGTTCACCTAATATGTCTTGTTCACTTCTTTTTCTTTCCTACAAGAAGTTCTAAAGCTAAGCAAGTCAGCAACCTTAAGATCTTCCATATGTAAAACTCCACAGATCTAGGATGAAGTGTACTGTCACGACTGTTGAAGAAATTCATCAACAAAACTCATACAAAGATTATTTTTGTGAACACATGATCATGAAGTGTACGGTAATTTGTTTTAAACTTAATGCTTAATGGAACATGATGCAATTTGTTTCACTTGTTCGTTCATGATCCAATCAGTTTCACACTTACAAACGGACTCACATTCCATAAGGTTAATTTCACACAATCACACTTACATGAACAATTGAACATGATGCAACCTGGTTAGCCTATTAAAGGTACCAATTAGGGAAGGGGAAGAAGAGCGAAGACTACCTGAGACGGAGAGGGAGCGCCGATTTGGAAAGGGGAAGACCAAAGACGGAGCGCCGGAGTGGAAGCCGGGAGGGAAGACGAAGACGAGGACGGAGTCTGGAAAATGGAGATCAGCCGCCGGCCGAGGAAGCGAGGACTGGAAGTCTGGAACCGACGAGCGGAGGAGGTATAGTATAGCGGGCTTGGGCCTGACGTCACTTGGGCTAATGATGCCCTGGGCGACGGCCCATGTCCCCCATGCCCAAGAACTTGAACAGGGGTGCAAACGATACGAGACAATTTCTTAGCTACTCGAGGTCGACTCGGTCAACACTCGACTCGAATTGGCTGGGCTTGAACTCGAGCTCGACTCGACATATTAACGAGTCTTTTAAGATTATAGAAGCAAGTACTAAAAGCATCAAGTAATCAAAACATCCAAAAGTAATTCAAGTTAACCACAGGGGTGGTGCCTGATTGGTTTGAGCTTGAATCCAAAGGTCAAAACTTCCAGGAGGTCCTATGGTCAAATCGAAGGAGGAATAAAAATCCACTTGTGGCCATGGAGGTTCAAATGCGGTGACTTGGGGCTATCTGTAAAGCAGGTGGTCGCTCAGGGATTAGTCGGCTCGCATAGTGGTTTGATATCCAGGTTAATAAAACAAATTTCAGTTATTAGGTGTTGACTCTTTTCGAGAATAGAATAGAGTTGAAAGATGACTTAACAGAAGGCAGAAAATTAAAAAGATATGGAGTAAACCCCATAATATCGATTTACCAATTGGTGATATGGGCGGAGCGATGGAGCCAGTGAGAGCAGTAGGGCAGAGCAACGTATTCTCTATGTCATGGGCTTTTGGGTCTGAGGGTGAGGTGGACCTACAAATATTTCCCTATTGGGCATGGATTGGCAGGAGGTCAATTATAAAAATTTTGAGGCTTTCATGATGGTTTTATATGTATGGATAAAGCTGATTATATGAATTACCCCCATGGAATTTTCAAAATCTAATGTTCTGGATTTCAATTCTGCATTTTTCTTTGAACCAAACGTGTGATTGGAATGCAATACAATTTCAAATCGCACCAAAATACCACAACTGAAAAGGGCCCTTGCTGTATTTTCTAGAATAAGTAAACATTGTCTCGTATCATGTAAGAGGTATTTATCCAGTAAGAAATGTTTGTTTTTGTCAACAATCTTATCGTGTTTTTTGCTAATTGAAAATCTTACCCAATAAATAAAGGTGATAACTTAAACTTGGTCAGTGCTCATCGGGTAAAAAGACGTCTATATTTTGTTACTTTGATGACCAAGAATTTACTTGGTAAAGTAAAGTGACTTGGTAAGCGCTTACCCATGTAAACGGTACCTTACTCTAACCAAAAAAAAAAATATTAAAAGCTTACTATAACCAAAATAATTGGAGTAGCGTTTCAATAAACTTCACGAGTCTTTTGTTAGTTTTTCTCAATTATATCTCTAGTTTTATTAATTATTATATATTATTATTAGTAAATATTGATTATAAATTATTAATTTCAGATTATTAATTAATTTTAATTGTAAATTATTCATTGAT
>NW_020202687.1:26807-28291 GCF_001531365.2 Cynara cardunculus var. scolymus
AATTCGTATTTTGTTATATAAATACAAAATTTATAATATTGTGTGTGTGTATCTATACTATATTATAAAACATTTGATAAAAACTCTTAAAAATTATTTTTTTTATGCATTAAGTAATGTATATTGATGTATCTTACTTAAAATTCAAGATTACAAGTAAATTATGCATAAGTACAACTTATTGAACCTTCATGTTTGAATTCGTATAACTAACTGCGGATAAACGTAATCAAATTGAGGATAAACATATCTTTTTAAAATATAAAAAATCTAAAATATAATTAGTATAATTATCGAGTTCTAACAAAATATTATCTTTATAAGAAAATTATATCATTAAACCAAATATAAATTATTTCGTTATTGAACCTAAATTAAATTATAAAAAAAAAATTGAATTAAAAAAATTACATAAAAAATATGAATTTTAAATAGTTAATTTGATATTAATATTGTCAAAATTTTCTAATATCTTCAAAATTATATTTTATTCAAAAATAAAAACATCATCGTTTTTTCAAATTCACATAAGACCGTACCATAACATCGTCTGAGATAAAGAATAAAATAAAATATTAAAATCAAAATATATCTCGCCGCATTGCACGAGTGCCCTTTTAGTGTATATATATATATACACTCTCACACACACACACACACACACACACTATATTTTTATGCATTTGACAAAAACTCTTAAAAACTACTTTTTATGCATGAAGAACTGTTTATTGATGTATATTACTTAAAATTTAAGAGTACAATTTATTAAAACTCTATTTTTAAATTCGTATAACTAACTGCAGATAAACATAATCAAATATGGGATAAACATTCATTTTAAACGTATAAAATATAAAATATAATTAAGATAATCATTGAGTTCTAACAAAATGTTTAATTATTACCTTTATAAATAATTATATTTTTAAACCAAAAATAAATTATTTTGTAATTAAATCTAAATTGAAGTATATGGGAAAGATGGAAGAAAATATAGGAGAGATGACAGAAAGGGAAAGATTTTTAATTTTGTATTATATTTTATTTTCATTTTTTTTTTGTGGTTAAAATTGGATCTTCGAGATTAGATAGTTCTCAAAGGAAGACTCCCCACAACCACTTAAATGGTACTTTCTCACACTGGTCAGGACATCTATCGGAATTACAGGTTCTTTTATCTTGATTATAGGTTTTTTGTCATGTTTTTGCAGTGGTGATGTTGGATTATGTTGTGTTTTGTTTATAGGTTATTAATAGCTGGCTATGTTTGGCAAACATAACTTAGCTTATTTTTTAAAAATTATTACAAAAGTCTCGTTTGGATGGTGAAAATGAGCTTATAAGCTAGTTTATTGAAACACTATTTAGAGTAACGTTTCAATAAGCTTCATTGGGGCAAGTTTCTGAATAAGGTAGCGTCTTCTTACATCAATAAAATCTAAAGTTGGAAAATTTGCACCAAAAAGAATTAAGACCAAGTC
>NW_020202687.1:29371-30521 GCF_001531365.2 Cynara cardunculus var. scolymus
TTTTTGGTCATTTTACATTTTCAACTAATTTATTAACTACTTTTTTTTCTATTATTGTATCAAGTAACATCTTAAGATGTATCTGATTTTTAAAAGAAATTAAAAAATTGGAATTGTTTCTTAATTTAACGTTTTGTTGGAAATTGAGAAAATAAAATACGATTCAGTTTACAAAAATTACGTGTCRGAAAAAATCTAACAAATATTGAAAATACACAAACCTTGTATGCTTATTTATAGCCATCAACTCAACAACTTGACACTTGCAATTAAAATCAACATGAATCATTCAAACTTGCTTCTTCTCTCCTTTTTCCTTTTCTCTTTTTTCATTTGCTCCTCTTATTCTTCCAATAAAACATGCTCTCTTACTCAGACTCGTGCTTTGCTTCTCTTCAAACAAAATCTTCTCTCTTATAATCACTCGGATGTTTACTATGTGTCTTATTGTGACAATTGGCTTGGTTCCGACYATTATCCAATTATGATGAACTGGAACACGAGTACTGACTGTTGTAATTGGGATGGTGTCACTTGTGACCACTTCACCAATGACGTCATCGCTCTCGACCTTAGTTGCGGCATGCTACGAGGTACCATCCACCCTAACTCCACCCTCTTCAACCTTCATCACCTCCAAACACTCAACCTTGCTTTCAATGATCTTACCAATTCTCAACTTCCACGTGATATTGGAAGGTTTTCTAATAGTCTCGCACATCTCAACATCTCTCATACTGGGTTTATAGGCCAAGTTCCTACAGATATCACAGTTCTTCATAAATTGGTGTCTCTTGATCTCTCTTGGAATGATTTGAAGCTTGAACCTCATGTCTTCTACAATCTCCTACGTAATTCTACTAGTTTGGAAGAGCTTTCGCTAGATGGTGTTAATATCTCGTCAATTTTACCCACCTATCTTAATCTCTCTTCTATGAAAACGCTCYATCTTAGTGAAACCGGTTTGCTAGGGAAATTACCTGATAACATCTTCAATCTCATGTACTTGGAAGAACTTGACTTGTCATATAACTATGACCTTATTGGTCGGGTTCCAAAAGTTTACACAAACACTAGCATCCCTCTCAAATTGTTAGATCTTTCAAGCACCAACTTATCAGGAGAAATACCCGACTCAATCGGCCATCTC
>NW_020202688.1:0-3222 GCF_001531365.2 Cynara cardunculus var. scolymus
AGTGCGTGTCAAGCCTTAAGAGGAAGGCTTGTCCTTTGCTACAGTGAATAGTACAAAAGCACTATTTGAGCAGACATCCTTGCCTAAAGTTGGTGGACAAAGAGTCGACTAATCGGCTTCGTACCGTGCTAACTTTTGCAAGGGTATGGGTTTGTCCTTTGTGTGCATAAGGACAAGACAACAACAATCGTGCTAAGCAAGCTTCATTTGATTGCTGAATGCTGGAATGACCTGGAGGTCTCATCATCATTCACTGAAGCTAGAGCAGTCTTCACACATATGTAGTCAGGCTTGTAATCACTGAATACCGCTTCAGATCACGTACTTGTCAGTCTCTAATCTTCAGTTTCAGTCTTCGACGTTCGCTGAAGGTTCTTTGGTGTGAGTGTTGTCGTCTTGAAGTATTGTTGTCTCTGATGAATTTACAATGCAAGTTCTTCAGTGATCACTGAACATACTCAGTGATGATCGCTGGAACTGAAAATACAGAAACACAAATACAACGTGGAAGGAAAAATGGATTATCATCAAATTACTGAGAGAGAGGATCAACAAGTAGCAATAAGGATCCTTGTTTATCTGATCATACTGGTTATGAAAAGTTAATTGGTAAATTAATTTATCTTCTTGCTACTAGACCTGATATTACTTTTGTTGTTCACTGTCTTAGTCAATTTATACATTCATCTAAACAATTTTATCTAAATCATGTTCTAAGAGTTCTTAGGTATCTAAAGTCTTCTCCAGGTAAAGATGTTAGCTTTACTAGATCTGAAAGTTTTTCTTTAACAACCTTTATTGATGCTGATTGGGGTAAGTATCTCTCTTTTAGGCGTTCAGTAACTGGGTTTTATTTGTTTATAGGAAATCCAATGATTTCTTGGAAGAGCAATAAAATAAAATATTGTTCCTCATTTTTCTGCATAATCTAAATATAGAGCAGTGGCTTATGCTGCTTGTGAGGTCTTATGGGTTTTAAAAGTTCTTACAGATTTAAATATTACAAATGTATTACCTGTGTCTTTATATTATGATAATAAGTCTGCTATTCAAATTGCTAACAACCCTGTTTTTCACGAACGCACTAAACACATTGAAATAGCTATTCATCAAATCAGAGAAAATATTAGCAAAGGGTTATTAAAAATTGAAAAAATTATTTCTTCTGAACAACAAGCTGATATCTATACTAAAGCTCTTGGAATTAGTCATCATAACTACTTATGCTCTAAGTTACGAATGATTAATTTGTTCAAAAGTCAAGATTGAGGGAGGGTGTTAAAATATATGAATTCCTTTTACAATCTTAACTTTTGTATTTCTTTGTTTGTAAGGGACTAAAGATGATAAAGACTGAAAGTTGGTGATTGAAGTACAAGGGATGCGCCTCATATTTTGGAAAAGACGAAGGGTAGCAAACAAGTGGCTTAATACATGAAGGACCATTTCTGTCATTTCTTGATTCATATAAATAGTGTTATAAGCCGGTTTTCTTTCATTTTTCTTTCTTTTGAGACGAGTTTCTCTCTAAATCTCTCATATTTTTTTAAGCTGCTTGAGCTTCAGTCTCTTTAGATCTAGGGTTTCGTAAGTTCATATTGTATAGATCTAAGGATTCTTTTGTATTCTTTCATTTGTATTGCTATAGCTATGAAATATTTTTGGTTTATCTTTTGAACATAAGTCAACAAATTGACTCCATATCATATAGGTACATTTTAATGTTAGGATAGAATATCCTAAAATTGTTTTATGATACTACAGGGAAACAAGTATTTGTGAGAAGAAGAATTTAAGTTTGGGGATTCCATGTGAGTTTTACGTGCCATTTTAGGGATTGCATGCAATAAAAGGTTTTTTTTTATATTGTTAGTTATGAAATGTTCATGATTTATTAAATGATGTTTGAGAGATTTAAAAAATGCAAATAGATGTTATGTTGAAACATTCATGAATATGATTTTGTTGTATTTGGTTTTGACTTTGACTCGTATAGTGGAAGTAGGCGTCATGGGGTTATGATAGTTTGCATAATATAGTTGTAACAATAATAGACTCGACAAGAACAAGATGGTAAGACTAGACAGATGAAGAAGTATTTTTGGTGTTTGATATGATTACGATTGGAGTTGCTCCTAAAAATTGTTTGATGATTTTTTATATCATATAATGGTTATAAATCACAAATAAAAAAAATTATAATATAATAAACACACAATTTTCATATATATATATATATTAGTATTAAATTTGAATGAAAAATTTGATATAATTAATGATAGTTCAAGAAAACTTAGTTTGTACATAGGAGAAACTATGTATTATTGGCTTAGAATATCTTTATGGACTTGTGGAGGCACACTAGAGGTTGTTACAGCAACAATGATAGCTGCAGCGGACCTCGAATGAGGTGGTGGTGATGGTGACCAATATGATGGTTAGTGGTGGTGGTGGACTTGTAGATGGTGATTGTGGCGGATACGAAGGTGGGTGGCAATGGTGGGAGTAGAGGTAGTGGTAGCTAGTGGATGACCTGAAGATGTGGAAAGGGATGGTGGTAGTGGGGGCCGACATTGGTGGAGAAGGTGGTTGCGGCCAATGTGGTGGAGGTAGAGGTGGTTGTAGGCAGTGGTAGTGGTAGTCGTAGTCGATGGTGGTGATGGTGGCAGAGGTTGTTTATGGTCGATGATGGTTGTAGTGGTGGTGGTGGCGGTGGCGGTGACGGTGACGATAGATGATGGTGAATTGGTGATCACTAAAATAAATATTATATTGCTATATTAGAATTATATCAAATGAAGGTAGATTAATAAAATTTATAAAAATAACCGTTTTACACAACCATTTACCATAAAATAACCACATTTTAGAGGTTTTGCCAAAATAACCACTCGGATCGCCCCCGGGGGCAATCCGTACATAATGGGGGCGATCCCATATAAAAAAGTAAAAAAAAAATTCTCAAAAGTCGAGATTACTGTTCACCTCGATGACCATGTTTGACCTCGCCCGGGGGCGATCCGTACAGTTCATCCGTGAATTTTTTTTTTTCGAATTTTTTTAAAATTAAAGTTGTATTTTTTTTAACTTTTTTAAAACCAAATTTTATGAGGAAAATATTTAAAAATAAATCTTTATAATTATGGAGACGCAAAAATTAATCTTCTCTGTTTTGTGTTTCGGAAATCAGATATAATATCTGATTGACGAAATTTGACCTCT
>NW_020202688.1:7487-9536 GCF_001531365.2 Cynara cardunculus var. scolymus
GAAAATTAATTTTTGCATCTCCATAATTATAAAGATTTATTTTTAAATCTTTTCCTCATGAAATTTGGTTTTAAAAAAGTTAAAAAATACAACTTTAATTTTAAAAAAATTCGAAAAAAAAAAAATTTCACGGGTGAACAGTACGGATCGCCCCCGGGCGAGGTCAAACACGGTCAACGAGGTGAACAATAATCTCGACTTTTGAGAAATTATTTTTTTTTTTTACTTTTTTATATGGGATCGCCCCCATTATGTACGGATCGCCCCCAGGGGCGATCCGGGTGATTATTTTAGCAAAACGTCTAAAATATGGTTATTTTGTGGCAAAATATTGTGTAAAACGGTTATTTTTATAAATTTCTCTTTTTTTAATATTTATAAATTTTTATGATTTCTGCTTCACTTGTTCCTATTCCTGTCCAAAATCACACCAAACTATCAAAAGAGAAGATCTTAAATAGCATTAAATAAAAGAAAAGTGATTCCTTTGAATTTGTGGGCTTTTGATTGGTTCCACAGCGGAGACTGGAGAGAGATGGATTCTGATAAAAAGTCAAGTCAGTGACTAACTTTTTCAATTATACTATTTTTTGTGCAAATAAAATAATTTTTTTAGAAAAAACTATATAATACAAAATAATTTAGTTTTAATCAAAATTATGAGATGTAGTGGAATTTTTGGTTTTTATAGTTTCATACTCTGCTTAATAACGTTCTTTCTTAGGAATATAGGGGTCAAAATGAATTTGTCTATTCTTTTAATTATTTTATTACATATGATTATAAAACTATCATCAAAATAATTGATTAATGAAACTATTTAGTAAATGATAAACATGTAAAGCTTATTTTTTATGATCTTTTAAATGCTTTGACTGGTTTTCTTCTCAACTATTATATGTTTTAACTTTGTAATTTTAACCCCATATGAATAGGAAAAAAGTTTTGTTTATTTATTTAACTGGTTGTGTACCCGTGCAATGCGATGGAAGCCGTAAATTTTAACGATTTTGAAATTTCAATGGTTTTATTATAGAAGATTTAACGCTAATATAAGTTACAATTGGTTTTAAATATTAACACAATTTGAATAAATAAGACTTATGGTTCCAATTACAGTTTATTGATGAAAAAAATTGTATGACAATTTAAAATCCAATATATCTAAATCCAACATATTTAAACAACTCTACAAATGTGTTCGATTAATACCAAGATCAAAGAATCAAGAGATCGAGATCGAGAACGAGACCGAGAGTTCTAGAGCAATTGAATGAAGATGAATGGAAGAACTTTTAATAAGTCATGGTGAATTTAATTTTGAATCTCACCTTGGGGGATAGGAATAAGACATAGATGTATGAGAGGGTGAAAACATGAGTGAAATATGTCAAAAGTATTTTAGGAACACGAAAAGAAAATGTGATAATGTGCATTGGTAATTTGTATTATATGTTATTTTAATTATAGATTAAAAGATTTTAAGACTGAATGCATAATGTAATAGTACTTAATGTATTATGAGTTGTTTTTAAGACTTTATACATAAATATATAATACTTTGTACATTAAAAACTGTTTTTAAGACTTTTTATAAATTTTGTTTATTAAATAATACAGATATTTAAGAAAAGAAAAGGTTTTATCTAAGTAGAGGAAGGAGTAGGTGAAGGAAAAAAGGAAACAAGTATTGATAGTGGTGATTGCATGGAGGCATTTCCCAAAGAGAATCGAATCAACACTCACTTACCCCTTTTTGTTTTCACTTTTCCACCTCTCTTTTCCCTTCCCCAATAAATTTCAATTTCGATTGGTGGATATCATCTATTACCCTAATTATTTCATCAATCTAATTTTTTATAATTATATATATATATATATAGACTTGGGATCATGTGAGACCAGCCTGTTTTCGTGAGACCCGTGAGACCAACATTTTACACTTGAAACTTCACAGCAAAATGCTGTGAAGGTGACTTTTTAAAACTTTCACAGTGTTTTTGCTGTGAAGGTTCGACTTTTTTTAAACCTTCACAGTGTTTTTGCTGT
>NW_020202688.1:10291-11774 GCF_001531365.2 Cynara cardunculus var. scolymus
TGTGTGTGTGTATATATATATATATATATATGTATCACAGTGAATATAATCTGTATACATATTTTTTAACGATATTTTTGTAGGTATATTGTGTTTACATAAGGTTAATCGGAATAAGATTTGCTGGAATAAAATTTCCTAGAGAGAGGAGAGATGAGATTTTTAAAAATCTAAAAAATACCTTTAATTAATATTTTAAATTAAAATGATCATAATTACTAATTTTTTAATTTAATATTTAATTTATAATTAAAATTGGATCTTACAGTCATCACAAATTACATATTTCTCAAAATAGGCCCCTCTCTTTGTATACATATATAATATTGCCTTACATTTTGAAAATATATATCATTTATAATATACAATTGGGATTGTGTTGAATTTTTCTAGGAATATATAGTAGAAACTATTATGTTAGTTGATGATCACATGAAATTAATATTTTGTATATATATATATATATATTATATTATAAAACATTTGAAAAAAAAATTTAAAAACTATTTTTTATATATGAAGTATTGTATATTGATACATATTACTTAAAATTCAATTTATACTATATTTAAAGCATTTGACAAAAACTGTTAAAAACTATTTTTTTATGCATGAAGTACTGTATATTGATGCATATTACTTAAAATTCAAGATTACAAGTAAACTATGCATAAATACAACTTATTGAAGCTTCATGTTTGAATTTGTATAACTAACTGCGGATAAACATAATTAAATGAAAGATAAACATCTCATTTTAAATATAAAAAATGTAAAATATTTAGAATAATTATCGAGTTCTAACATAATCATTATCTTTATAAATTTTTTATTGATAAGCCAAAAATAAATTATTTCACTATTTGACATAAATTAAATTATAATAAAAAAATAAATTATATAAAAAAAAGAATTTTAAATAGTTAATTTTGTATTAATATCGATATATTTAAAAAAAATTATGATGTCTTCAAATTTATTTTCATTCAAAAGTAAAAAAACATTATTTTCTCAAAACTACATAAAACGTATTATATCAACAAAGACTAAAAAATAATACGAAACATTGAAATGAATATGTATCTCGCTGTATTGTACGAGTACCTTCTAGTATTAATATATGTTACTATGGATTTGCTATCATAACTTACTACTAGAATGGTCTTCGCAGAATGCACCGAGATACATCTCGATTTTAATGTTTTGTTTTATTCTGTCAACGTCGATGTTATAATACGATTTTATGTGTTACTAAAAAACGATATTGTTTTTATTTTTTGAATCAATATAATTTTGAAGGTATCATAAAATTTTGAAAAAAATTTATTGATTTTAGTATCAAATTATATATTTAAAAGTTTTTGTTTTTTGTGTAATCTCTTTAATTCAATTTTCTATTATAATTTAATTTAGATTTAATAACGAATTAATTTATTTTTGTTAATGTTATGTGTGTGTGTATATATATATATATATATATGTA
>NW_020202688.1:11830-13977 GCF_001531365.2 Cynara cardunculus var. scolymus
AATTTAATTTAGGTTTAATAATATAATTTTTTAAAAAGATAATAATTAAGTATTTTGTTAGAATTCAATGATTATTCTAATCATATTTTAAATTTTTTATATTTAAAATGAGATGTTTATCATGTATATATGCAGTTAGTTACACGAATTTAAGCATAGAGCTTTAATAAGTTGTATTTACGCACAATTTACTTGTAATCTTGAATTTTAAGTAATATGCATCAATAAATAGTACTTCATGCATAAAAAATGGTTTGTAAGAGTTTTTGTCAAATGCTTTATAATATAACTAGAAGGGTACCCATGCAATGCAGCGAGATACATCTTGATTTTAATATTTTATTGTATTTTTTATCTCAGTCGATGTTATAATATGGTCTTATGTGATTTTGAAAAAACGATTTTATTTTTGAATAAAAATATAAATTTGAAAATATCATAAAAATCTGACAAAAATATATCGATATTAGTATCATATTAACTATTAAAAATTTCTCATTCTTTGTATAATTTTTTAATTTAATTTTTTAATTATAGTTTAATTTAGGTTCAATAACGAAGTAATTTATATTTGGTTGAATAATATATTTTTCTTATAAGGATAATAATTAATTGTTTTGTTAGAACTCGATAATTATCCTAATTATATTTTATATTTTTTATATTTTAAAATGAGATGTTTATCCTTTATCTGATTATGTTTATCCCCAGTTAGTTATATGAATTCAAACATGGAGTTTTAATAAGTTGTACTTATGCATAATTTATTTGTAATCTTGAATTTTAAGTAATATGCATCAATATACAGTATTTCATGCATAAAAAATGGTTTTTAAGAGTTTTTGTCGAATACTTTTTAATATAATATAGATATAGATAAAAATATTAAGATTAGTTAACCTATCTTTAACATCAAATATTAACATACGTTAAATATATGGGGATGTTAACTCATATAAACCTTTACTAATAAAGTTGTTTTTAAAATTTTCAGGACAATGACTTCGTACCGAATCCATCACATGTACTATAAATATATCTAAGGGGCTGTTTACCAAACGTTTGCCCGGGTAAGTACGTACCAAGTAACATTACTTTACCGTATGAATATAGTAATGACCAAGAATCTTACCCGGTAAGAACGAGACAATGATCAAGAGTTTTACGCGGTAAATGAGGGCAACGACTCTTACCACGATAAGCGCTTACCGGGTAAATTATTTTATACTATGTCGTTTTGGTGGACTAAAATCTTACCTGGTAAGTATATAATAGTGTTAAATTTTACCGGTAAACACTTATCGGATAAGTGTTTGATAAACGGCCCCTAAGTTTAACTGCATAATAACATACAAAAGCAAAAAAATCTATTATATATATATATATATATATATATATATATAGAGAGAGAGAGAGAGAGAGAGAGCTTGGTTTAAATACTAACCAAGATTTTTGTGTTAACTTTGTTAACCAATCTTGACCATTGATTCTTACAATAAAGAGTTGTGATTAATAATGATAAAAAATTAAAATTTTAAATTTACAATTTCAAAGAACATATGTGAACAAAAGGGAAAAGGGTATTTAGGTAATTTTCTTTTTTATGTAACTCCCATATTATTAATTGGGTGTTACAAAATAAAAAAATCTCATTATTTTTTATTAATTTATTTTTGTTAATGTAAGAACCATATGAACACACACACACACACATATATATATATATATATATATGAACCATTGTGTCAAATACGAACAAAAATTGACATATATATGAACTTGGACTGTATAACATTTATGAACACAATATGAATATAATAAGAATAGTTGTTACACGAAAGTAAATAAATAAAAAAATAGGTATGAACACAATATGAACAGTTTGTGAACAATAGTTCCTTCATTATGAACACATTCAGGAGCAAGCTAATGTTGATATTTGCAGCTAGTGTACATATGAACACAATATGAAAAGTTTGTGAACAATAGTTCATTCATTATGAACACATTCAGGAGCAAACCAATGTTGAGATATGCAGCTGGTGTACATATAAACACAATATGAATACTTGTGAACAATTCTTTAACAATTACATATGAATTCGAATTCCGATTGTAGTCGTAGACGATTTTAACCTTTTCATTCT
>NW_020202688.1:14092-30082 GCF_001531365.2 Cynara cardunculus var. scolymus
ATTCTTTAACAATTACAAAATCAATATCATTATAGATAGAATAAATCGATATTACAAAACATGAACACGTATAAAAAAATATCAATATTACATAATCATCAATTATTAAGATTTTTAGATTTGTAACTCCCAATTAATGATTTACGAGTTACATAAATGACAAATTACTTAATTATCCTTGTCATTAACATATGAGTTATATGTGAACCTAAAGAAAAGATGGAATATGATTAGTTGAACTTGGTTAACAAAGTTAACACAAAAATCTTGGTTAGTATTTGAACCAACCCCCAATATATATATATATATATATATATATATAGAGAGAGAGAGAGAGAGAACTTGGTTCAAATACTAACCAATTTTTTATGTTAATTATGTTAATCAAGCTTAACCAACCATATTTCATCTTTTTATTTGGTTCAAATGTAACTCATATATTAAATATAAGGGTATTTAAGTAATTTGTCATTTTATGTAACTCTCAAATAATTAATTGGGAGTTACAAAATTGAAAATATCATAATTGATCATGATGCAATATTGACATTGGGGTTTCACATGTGTTCATGTTCTATAATTCACATTTATTTTAATCGACAGTTTTCACCTTTGACATATAAACACATCAGAAATCACACAGCCTTAGATGCCGTGATTCATAAGTGTTCATTTATATTCAAGTCACTAGATGTTCATATGAATACATACACACACACACACACACAGAACATGTGAAAACATGTGAACACGTATGAAAACACACAACCCTAGATGCCTTGGTTCATAAGTGTTCATGAACATACAACAAAGTTGGCTCCTGAATGTAAAGAAGATGGTCATACGGTTCACATGTTGTTCATATGTCTAATCTTTTTTGAAAGGGTCATTTTGTCTAATCGTAATTAATTTGGTTTTTATGTTTTATTTCGTGATAAGATTTTGTAACAAATAAGAGACTCCAATTTTTTTTTGGTCATTGTTTTGAAAAAGATTAGGTCAAACAATTTTACAATTTCATAGAGATATTATTCCATCCATATCCACATCTTCGTTTTCATCTTTCAGTCCACTCATCGATTCATCCTCACAATCCCATCATAGTCGTTCCATTCGAATTCTTTCCGATTTCTACTGTTTTTGATTTCTTAATTTTTTTATTATCCCGTAATATAGTTTAAATGGACCCATCAGATTCGGTAAAATAAACATATGTTAGCGATGTTTTTTTACAAACGAGCAGTTTTTGATGGATATTGTGAATCCCATATCTTCAAATCAGATAAAGTTCAATCAAGAATAGAAATTGAATGTAGAGAGAATTTTTCACCAAAGGATTTGTATTCAGTCTCTTGAAGATTACAAAAGTGATTATAGACTAATGACGTTTTAAGACTTCTTACTAAAATTACAAGGAAATCACTAGTTATACCTAGAAAGCTTTTAAAGACAAAATTACAAAATGGAGAAACAACTTAAATACAACATTAAGCGCAACTTAAACCAACATTCTTCCCCTTTGGATTCAAGCATGAGACAAAGTAAATTTGAGCTTCTAAAGCTCAAATTCGTCTCGCACCTCCTTAAGGCATTCCGATATTGCAATTTCTCATCAAGCAGTTCGAGAGCACTTATCAGTAAAAACCTTTCTCTTGGACTTAACCTTTCACGTCCAGTCGCTTTGTCATCGGAAGCTTTTCTTCGTTCAAGTCCCCTCCGCACTATCTTTATTGTACCGTCACAATACTTGTTCAGTTCACTGAACCTCAGGAATCTCTTAGATCTATCAGCATTCTCATAGACGACAACAAATTCTAGATCTTCCAATATCCGGAATGATGGGTAGCCTTCAATGTCTTCAAGTTCTTGGTTTGGTCTCTTTAAGTTAACAATCTTCTGATTGCTTTCAAACCCCATCGGAACATCGATAACCGAAGATAACTTGATGTGACATTTGAGATAGCCGCTTTATTGCTTCAAGGCCTAGAACTGCTCCTTCCTTTCTAACTGTCTGATCTTGAATCTCGTGATAGAGATGCTCTAAATCTTCGAGAAAAAGATTCAGGAAGTCAACTTCACTGAAAGTCCAGACATGACCGTCTTGTCTCGTAACAGAGAACACTGGGTACTAGACTCTGACGAGTTTACTAGCTTCAATATTCTTGATAGACACAATCCAATGCCTGGTTTGTACTTGACTGATTGGAAGGACTTTGGCTTTGAGGAAGTGCTTATATTCAATGCGATACTCATGAGTTTCCTTGTGAATACCAAGAATCTTGTCTCTACTTAGTGCTTTCCGATGACAAACGAAGACGGCAAAGTAAATATCTTCAAGGTACGGCTCTCTAATTCGTGCTTTGTCGAACCCTGGAACGTTAGCTCGTATTGCAAACGGTACATAATTTTTCATGAATATTTCAGTTGGATCTTGTACCGCCCGTGAAGTATCGGAAAGGCCTTGAGAATCTACAGGAGGATGTTCAAGAGCAGGTTGATGTTCAGACTGAAAAAGAAATATCGGATCATCTTCATCGATATCTGCTTCAAAATCAAAGCATATATCGTCTGAATCATCAGTTGTGTCAATTTCAGCTCCGTAGTCCTAAACTCCACCAAGTTCTCTAGAAAACACTTCATTGAAACCCACATTAGCTGACAGATCCAGTAGCAACCTTGTTTCTACTGTGGAGACCGTCGACTTTTCAATCATTTGTATCTTCAATCACCTCTCGGCCTGAAGTCCGTTCACTCAAACCAGCTTGAACCGAACTTTGATCTATTTGATCTTCAGAATCACTCTCTCAAGAAACACCTACACCACCCTTTGAGGACTCAGCCAAACTCTGTTTCTTGTTCTCCCCATCATGGTGATCAGGATCATCCTGATCATCATGCTTTCGTTTGAGAGAGGAGGTTTGAGCACGACACGACTTCTCCAAAGTTGATATCCGTTCAGAGAGGATATCTATGGGATTTTTCATATGAGAAAGGGCTTCGGTATTTGAAGCAATTGTAGAACTAAGTTTGGAAAAGTTAGAAACTACAATGCTCTAGAAAGAATTAAACTCTATAGCCTTAACGGCAGGGGTTTCCTCAATCGAATGACATAAAAGTCCAACTAAACTTGCATCCTTCTGATCTAAAGATTGAGTAGACAGAGTAGCGATTTGAGCTCATCCACCGATTGATCCAACTCCCTTGAAGGTTCAGGGGCAGGCGGTGGCGGCGGCGGTGGTGAAGAAACTTCTTCAACCATTTGTGCTTTCCCCTTCAACAACTTTTTCAAACAGATAAATTCTTCTGTAAACGCATCATGAACAGCCTTTAGGGCACCGTCCAAGTATTTCCTTGACACAAAGTCGGGTAAACTAACACCTGGATCACTTAGATTACCGGTTGAAACAATAGTTGAATAAACTGTTGTGCCTATGTTCAATATTGGCAGAATGGTAGCATTGGTAGGACTTTCGACCGGTCCTTGTGGAAAGTCAAAGGACTCCACTCTGGTTTTTCCGGCTTGTTCACGAAGAACAACAATTTGAGCAACAAATGCTTTTGACTCCTGTGTACCTAAAGTGTATTTCTGCTCTAGACTCGATGTGCACACAATAGAAGTCGTAGACTGGGGCATTTATCTACTAGATTCAGTATCTTCATTCTCTGAATGAGAAGTAGATAGACGATGTGCTTCATCCCCATGAGAAAGTGAAACTATTGCTTGTTGAGAAGCAATAGAGTGGGTAGGTGGGGCGTAAAATTGCATAGCTGGGCTAGCTATGTCTTCTTCAATACCAACATTCAACGAATGAATGTTGATAGCAGATGTAGTTGCCCGACTAGTGTTTTAGTTAGGATAAGAACTTCACTTTGTTTTTCTATTCCTCTCACAACCTCACCATGTTCTTTTGCGTCCCTTTCACTCAATCTCTCATCATTCTCAACTATAACTCCCTCATCCGTCCTTATACCATCCAGTAATTGAACGATCTCTCCAAAATCGCCATAATCTTCAGTAAAGTCAATATTGAAGGAAAGATCTTGAAGACTTGGACAATCTTATTGAGTTTGATTTGCTTCAAAGAGTTGATCAATGTCATAAAAAACAACACTAACAATATTAGTAATTGCTTCATTGATATCATCATTTACAACTTCATTAGCAGTAGCATCATCACCATCATTATCATCATCACCATCATCATTGTCATCAATCTGAATAGCCGATTCTGATATTGTATCTTCCGAGCTTGAAGAAGCTGAGGAAGTACTATCAGTAGAAGCGCATCATTGATCAGAGTCTCCCCTCTCTAAACCCCTCTCATTTCCTTTTCTCTCTACTCAGCACACTATTCAGGTACCCCTTGTACTTGAACGCTCTCAACTGAGGCATGGGGTGATCTCGGGGTAAGTTCAACCGGTTCTGGTCAAACTATAGGATCTATAACTCGCCTATATTCTAAAACACACTAAGCACTATGATCAGCATAGGCAATTAACTCACTTGGGAAGTTCATTATATAATCAAGGTCTTCAACTTCTATGTGCAACCGTATGCATTGCATCTCGAAAGCCGGGCCAAATTGAGTGCTTAGTCTGGCTGGAATATCTTCATTAGCTCGCATCATTGCTTTGATGATTAGTTGAAGAAACCTTTGGAATGGCACGAACTTTCTTGCTTTAGAAGCAAACTTCTTAGCATGAACCAACTCTGCAAGCTCGTTCTAGATCACCACGGCAAAGTCATATTAGCGATTAAAGAAAATTCCATGAAAGAATTTCAAGAATGAACTACTGCAAGTGTCGATGCCCGTGGTTTTTGAAGTTAGACACCGATTGAGAATGGAAAACAAAAGATGCCAAACTGAAGAAAGAAAATGTCTTCGGAATTGTGAAGGATTGTTGAGCTCTTGCGAATATCCTAGACGTTTGATATCGTGGCATAATTCCTAATCAGAGATAAATTCTTCGAACTGTGGTGACTCGGAAGCAGAAGTTGGGTTTGGCAATTGTAAGATTCTTCTCAGCCTTTTGAGAGTCAAACGACTCATGTATTCATCCACGTGCCCTTGAAAATAGAATTGGTCTCCTTCTTTGATGAATGATAGGGTGTGACAAAATTGTTGAAGGTAAACCAAAGGAACATCCGTTGTAGCTGATAAAGCATACACGATGGGATGTCCTCGAAGTATGGCAGGGATGATTGGGTATTCGGAAGGCATATTGAAGTTAAAGTGGTGGTTGTTGGGTTTTATGTCTAGGTAAAGAATTCTTGGAAAAATGGTTTCATCTGGGATCAGGTTATTTACCGACTCAGAATTATTTTCATATCTGATTGAGGAGATTGGGTGTTCCTCGTCAGACCATTGGGAGTTATGGATATTTTCCGCAAACATTGTTCCTGTAAAGAAGAAAAATATTTGATCCACAAATGAAAAAAAATTTCACATAATTTTAAATATGACACAAAAACCTAACACTATGTTTTGCCAAACATTACGTAAATTGCCTCAAAGTCTAAGAAAATTTCGATTCGGCTTTTTCGTTCAACAAAACAAAAAAAATTAAAAATTTTTAACACAAAAACATAAAACTAAACTAAACAAATGTGGACAAAAAAAAATTAAGTAAACAAAAACAAAAAAAAACCAAAAAAAATTTAAAAGGAAAAAAAATTTAAAAACAACAAACAAAAACAAAACAACAAAAAAAAATATTTAAGTAAAAAATTTAAAAAAAATATCTAAATTTTTTTAAAAAAATCTAAGAAAAGATTAAATTCTCCGGATAACAAATCCGGATACCTTCTCGAACACAAACTCCGGTGACCTACTTAAAAACAATTCAACCCTCTCCGATCAACATTTTACACAGGATCAAAAACAGTCTAAAAAAATATTACAGTCCTCAAAAAAAGATCTAATCCAAAAACCAAACTGGTTAAAGTATGAAAGTCATTAACAGTCCTTAAAAGAAATGTAATCCAAATCTGTTAAGGTTCAAGTTCTTAAAAAAAATAATTCATTGACAGTTCAAGCTTGAAGAACTTTAAAGTTCATTATTCAGATGAACAATTTCTTAGATTTAGATTCAAACATTGAGAAGATTAATGTTCGATTAAGTCCAATACGGTCAAAAACCTCAAGAGTTCAACACTAATTCCAAAAGATACGGTAGTATAATCCAAGGGAAATGAATAAAGATGAAAAACTTGAAGAACACGATGAATGTCCGAAGATGATGATCTTGAGGAAACTATGAGCGAATTCCTTTTGAAACATTAAAGAGTGAAAGTGAAATCGGACAAACCCTTATATAGAATGAAAAATGACCTTTCACTATCCTATCCAGACAACGTTTTGTCCGGATACACTCCATATCGGATGTAGATCCCAGATCTCTCAATAACACTAATAATCAAGTTAAGAATAACCAAATTATAGTGTTTAGATGAATAAAATGATGAACACTCAAGAACAATGTATGAACGTTCAAAGAATAATCTTGAGTGCCAAAGATTTCACTTTATTCAATAATAATGTAAAAACGTAAAGCGTCCTTAATTACAATAGGCCTAACCACCTATTTATACTAGTAAGCTAATAAGAAGATAACTATCTAGTGAGACTATTTAGCTAATCTTCTACTAACAGATAAAGCTTATCTATAATGGGGATAAACATTAAAACAAGATAAACTTTGTAGAATTCAGTTGTTGATTGGTCATCTCTAGCTGTCTTCCATTGGATTTAAGTTCAACCTTATCTTTATATCTTCATTGCTTGCCTCTGGTTGAACTAATGAAGGAAACTCCAAGTGTTAGTAACCAGAGGGGTTATGGAGATGCACTTTCCATCGCATCTCTGGTCAGTTCATCGACCCTCTGGTTGTTCTTCAGACTTAGTCATTTTTCCTTGAAGTTTTCCACCGGCCTTCTGGTTCTTCATCACTTGTTTGTCTTCATTACTTCATACATAATACTTATGGGGTCTAACAATCTCCCCCTAAGTAATGAAAGAACAAACATTTACTAATCTAAGAACATTGAAAGTATAAGTGAAGAACAAAGGTTATTCTAAAGAAAAACATCTTTTGCCAAATTTTTCATTGGAACAAATGATGAATTCTTACATCTATGAAATAGAAAAAAAAATAAGACTATATTTAGGGTCTCCCCTGTGATATTTCCCAAAATCGCGCGAGTAGTCATCTGTAATCGATGACTATAGATATTTCATGTATCAATCTCTGTCCATCGTCTGTTGGCACGTGAGATCTGCCTAATCTGTCTCTGATGGCTTTCTGAAACCATTTAAGTGTTTCATTTGAATACTTAAATGCCTCAGTCAACCTAAAAAATTTATTCGCTCCAAACTTATTTTTGTATACCAGACCCAGTTCTGGTTGAGTAAGAACAGAGACAGATCTCTTCTCCTGCAGGACAGGGACGTCTTTATTAGGTGGAGTGCAGGATAGTCTTTTGATGCCAAGCCGAAGAGCAGTCTCAAAGTCACTTTTGGCTTGATGCTTCACCAAGGTCTTCATTGTCTGTACGATCGCTCTATTTGCCATTCCAAATCGGATGCCCTGATCCTGTCGCCGAGTCGTGTACGCGTATATCTCGATCAAGTCATAGGGATTGAGATTGTTCAAGTCATTATCACTAAAGACGCTGACCTGACCATGAGCTCTCTTTACTGTGTACTCGATGTACTTGATGGCTCAGTTGGCGAAGGTCCTCATTTTGATGTCTATGACCAACCTTATTCCATCGTTTGAGAAGACAGCCCTTGGTGATTGGGTGGTCTGTCTCACAAACCTATGGTGTAGGAGGTTCATGGATTCTAGTGAGAGGATTGGAGGATTGAGAGTTAGCCCTTCATCACGATCGTGGTACATGTATTGATGGATGTTTTTCATCATGACTGGCTCCCTCGACGGCACCTCTGGACGTCTCCTGAGTGACTCCATATTTGCTATTATTTCATCGACTACCCCTTGAGGAGGGTGCGTTAAAGATGAAGGAACATCCGCTTGCACCTGGGTTTGTTGGGCTGTGGGTTGTGTTTGGGTTAATGGTTGAGAGGGGGTAGGTGATGGAAGAGTTTGGGTTGGCTCTGGTTCATTGGGATCAGATGGGGTGACTTATGGTTCAGGAGGTTGTATTTGGGTGGTTTCTGGTTCATCGGGTTGAGTTGGTGGTTGTTGTGGTGATGAAGGTTGGGTGATTGTGGGTTGAGGTTATATGGGAAGAGTGGTGAAGGGTTGTGTGGTGCGTGGTGTTGGTGAGGGGGTTAATGGTAAGTTTGGAGTCGGTGATGGGGTGAAGGGTAGGTTGGTTGGTGGTGTGGATGGTTCTTCATCGGTTGATGAGCTCAACTCGATGGGTTCTTGGGATATAGCAATGGGAACATGTACGTTATGTACATCTTCAGATGGCTGAGCCTCTGGTTCCCTAGCTTGGGTTGATGGTGGAGATTGTTGTTGTGTTTGGGGTGGTGGTGATGGTGCAGCGGATTCCATCGGGTGAGCAGCCGGGGCCTGGTTCTCCCCCTCATGAGATCCAAGACCTTGATCATCAGGGTCTGGGTCCTCATGTCGTAGCCTTTTGTGTGGGTAGCTGCTGGAGCACGAAGCTCTGCTCCTCTTCTTCTTTTTCTCCTTCCTGACGGATGCAAGATATGCCTTCAGGGCTTGTTGTCTTCGGCTCTCCTCCATCATGTGAAGGGCTTGTTGTTTTGGGAGAAACCCTTGATAGGTTGAATAGCACGATGGATGAATTTTGCACTTATCTCATTGAAGGATGAGACAAGTGCCTTTGATAGGGCCCTTAGGTCGGCCCTGGTTGCATATTCCATGTTGGAGGTGGAGGCAGGTGGGGACATGGAGGTGGAGGCGGATGTGGATGGTGGAACGGGGATGTTGGTAAAGATATTCCTCACCTCTGCAGTAAAGGAAGAGAAGGATTCATCAAAGGATGGGCCTGCAGAGGGGGGTTGAGGAGGAGGAGGTTGGGGTATGTTGGCTAGTATGGTGGCTGGGAGGGAGGAGAGGGTGTTTTGGATGGTGGTCATTTGGGTAGAAAGAGAGGCTAATGTTTCATTGATGGATGAGTTGGGGGTGGGGTCGGTTGAGGGATGTGAGATGTGATGTTGGCTGGGAGGGTGTTTATGGTTTGGGAGATGGTGTTTAGTTGGGTAGTGATTAAGGCTAAAGTCTCATCGGTCGCAGTTTCCTGGGCCGTGAGGGTGGCGATGGAGTGAATGAGGAGTTGGTTTCTTTGTGTGGCAAGGGAAGAGGAGGTGTTGTGGTGTTGGGTGACTGTTTGTTGTAGCATTTGGAGACAGGTTTTGTTGTCTCGGGTTTGGGTTTCAAGGGATGCAAGGGACTGTCGAAGGGGGGTGAGGTCGATGGATGGAGGGTTGTCGACAATCCCTTGTATGATGAGTTTTAGGTCTTCCAAAGACCGCTGGATCGAGTCGACAAAGGCTTGGAACTCAGTCTTTGTGACCAGATCAGCCACATGGGTAACCCCTGCAGCAACAGATGCTGCAGGTTGAGCCTCAGCTCCAGAGGCGCATTCAATGCCTTGTGAAAATGTAGGCTTTGAAGGACTTCCACCAAGTCCTTGATAGCCCTCTAGTGAGGAGCTATCTCTTGATGTTGCAACAGCTTCTTCTTCTTCCTCGGCTTCAGAGGCCGGGTAAGAGACGTAAGTGTGTTTCCCCTTCGCTAGATCAAGTATCGAAGGGGTGGGTTGTGCACGAATAGAAGATAGCTCTGAACGATCTTATGGGTCATAAATGCTAGAAGCAACACATGCTTCTGGGTGTGTGGAGGGTAGAGGCGAGCCATGAGGCAAAATGGTTCTTATTTCTTCATCGCCTCTCTGTTGAGAGGGGCGATTGATGGTGAGGTTCCTCGACTTCATCATCTCCAGACACCCGAAGAATGGCCTCTGGATGGCTGGCTGGGTGACGGATTGGACTGGGTCGTCCATGTTCAATACCCCTTTGGCCTTGATCGCCAGGGGTAGTGGTGGTGGATGCCCTTTGGGTAGTGGGGATGGGAATAGTATGTGAAGGGCAGGGGGATGCACGAGGAGTGTCATCGTCATCATCTTCATCATCCGATTAAGACGACTCCTGTGCTCCCTCGTTGGTGTCAGGGGATGGCTCTAAGTGCTATGAGGTACCTGCCCTCGGTTCTTGGGACAGCAAAGAGCGTTCGTAGGTCTGCCTAATCTCAGACGTCTCTGGTATGACGCTGAGCATGGCTCGAGAGACTGTTCTCTCTGTGGTGTATCCGTCCTTGGAGATTGTTGGGCGATGACCATTCATTATGAAATATGGAGTGAATGGTTCATCGACCGATAGCTCATGTCTTCTCATCGCGTCTTTGATGGAGAGAGCGAGGAATCATGGGAAGAGCACGGATGACAGTGGCTTTACTGCGGCCTTGAGCTTGCACTTCTTGATTACCGCTGCATGGATTTCGTTGTAGATGAGGAAGGCGTAGTCCAGCGGTAGGTTGAAGAAGAGGCTGTACATGATAGTCATTATGTTTATGTTGCCTTGATCCATTGACCCCAGTTTGCATGTGAGGGCTCTGTTCAATATGGAAAAGAACATGTTCCACATTGGAGGCAGGAACTGCCTTTTGAAGTCAGAGGCGTTGTGTAGGTCAGGATTGTAACCTAGCATTCTGATGAAGCGAAGGATGTCGGTGCTTGTTGGTGGTTCGGCGTAGTGGTCAATGCCAAGTTCTTGGCGTGTGGGAACGCAAAGGACTCTTGAGACCTTTGCTCGTGAGATCTTGACGGAGCAGACCATGTCATTTGGGGCGTCGATATCCCTCATGATTCCACGGCTGTCGGGGATAAACTCACAAGTCTGCCAGTACTGTTGGACGTACTTGAGAGGTATGCCATTGTTGGTTAAGGTTAATGCCGGTTGGAGAATACAGTTCTGGAAGAACTCGATCATGATTGCAAACCTATCTTCAAACAGGTTGGTTCGAAGGGCAATCGCTTGGTTGTTTGGCTTTATGGGGAGGAACACCAATGCACGGCTGTCGGCGCTGGTTGATTGCACACGGCTGTCGTTATTGTTTGATTCATGTGAGGCGGAAGAGGCCATTGTAGTTTGTACTTGCAGGTTTTGCGTTCTAGTTCGTCTTTAAGCTTTTGTTGCAGGTTTAGTAGGCGTAAGGAAGAAATGATTTGGGGAAGATGAGTATATATAGGTGGAGGAGGGGAAAGGGCGGTTGATTTAAATAATATTAAAAGAATAATCATGATGGTGGGAGACTTTTGGCAAAAAGGTTGATATGGTGGGGATCGTGTGCCGTCTTGACAGTGTCATGCCATGAATGTTTGAGGACACGTGTCAATATGGGGATAGTGGATTGGAAATTTGAAGAGGTGTATGGGGAACAAGTTGTTGAAATGTGGCAGGCTTTTGTGTAAGGAGACGTTTGGGTTATTTGGAGTAATTAAAGATTATTCCAAATAATATTTCTTGAAATATCAATCCAAAAAAAATTATATTTAAAATTCCATCTAATTGTAAGATTAATACTAATTAAGAAGTTTTGGTCTTCTAAAAACTCATGAAGTATAGTTTTTAGTCACAAAAGCTGCAATTTTGTGTAATCTTTAAAGAGTTTGCATTAAGATGGGTTTTTGGATGAAAAATAGTTTGTCATGGAACCAGAGCTCTGGTTGGTCATGACTCATTGGATGGGGAACCAGAGGTCTCTGGTTAAACATACCCTTTTTGGATGAGGAACCAGAGGTCTCTTGTTGAGCATGATGAATAAGTTCATTGATGAATTGTTGGGTTGTATGAATAATGAACCTTGGATAGACAAACCAGAGGCTCTGGTTAAGCATGGACAACCCATGATGTAGGACCAGAGGGGCTCTTGTTGCATATACATGTTTTATTCATCATATATCTAGCATTTTGGTGTCCAGAGACTCTAGATAGTAGAACCAGAGGCTCTGGGATGGAAAATGCATACTTATGCAATGAGAACTCTCTATGACGAATGAAAAGCTCCTCCTCAAATGATGCATGGGGATGAGATTTGAGTTTAAACCTCCCCCTAGAACCAATAGGGAGGTTGATTTTGAGGACTAGAGGCTCTAGTTGTGAATGATAATGAAAAATGATATGAAATGTGGGTAATTTTGAGAATGGACAAGAAAATGAGTGGGTCTTTGAGACCAGAGGGCTCTGGTTTCAAAGACAACAATTCCAAAGGCTCTAGTCTTTAGAACCAGAGGCTCTGGTTGTAAAGGTGATGAAAAATAGTTATGAAGGAATGGTGACGTATATGCAAGATGGTACGAAACGATGGTGCCTTTGAGACCAGAGGGCTCTGGTTGCAAAGGCCATGCAAAGTAATATGAAAAATTGGTTAAGTGCATGTATGTGATGGTAGAATAGATATGCCTTTGAGACCAGAGGGTTGGTTTCAAAGACTTTGAATCCAGAGGCTCTGGTCTTTAGAACCAGAGGCTCTGGTTGAGAAGAGAGTACTTAGTGAGGTCCACAAAGTATTGGCTTTGGACCAGAGGTCTCTGGTGCCAAAGGATGATGGATAGTTAAGTAATTATATGCATGAAAGATCAAGGGAGTCCAAGTTTGAGGCCAAAGTGGCTCTGGTCTCAAAGAATTGGAATCCAGAGGCTCTGGTTTGGATGGGAATACTTGGTGAGAAAAATACCAAGTTTTTGCTTTGAACCAGAGGTCTCTGGTTCCAAAGGCGATGAATTTTTTTTTTGCCAAATATTAATATCCTGATGGCTTCAAGTCTTGCAATGGGAGCAAATATCTCATCGTAGTCAATCCCTTCTTCCTGGCAGTAGCCCTTGGCAACAAGCCTGACCTTGTTCCTTATTACTATGTCGTCTTCGTCCTTCTTGTATCGGAAGACCCATTTGGTTCCTATGGTCGTCTTCCCTTTGGGTAGAGGCATAAGAGACCATACCTTGTTTCTCTCAAACTGGAGTAGTTCTTCTTGCATTGCGTCTATCTAGTTTGGATCTTGTAGGGATTCAGAAAATTTCTTAGGTTCAATCATGCTAAGGAAGTTGGCGAAGAGGCATTCATTGGCTGTTGCTGATCTCGTCTTTACACCAGATGTTGGATCACCAATGATTTGGTGATATGGGTGGTATTTCGTCCACTTGGTGCTTGATTGGGGTTCTGGAGCAACAGGATGCAGTTCTTCATCGACTGATGGAACTGCTTGCTCCCCCTCGAAGAGATCATCTCTAGAGTTAGACTCTGGTTCTTGTTCTTGATCTGAAGACACAGAAAAAGTAGAAGGTGAAGTAACTTTAGTTTCAGTAAGAGTTGTACCTTTAGCATTGGAGACTTCATGTTCTTCATCAGTTCTGGATGTGGATTTTGTAGTAGGTGCATGTCCAGGAATTACTTCTTCTTCGAAGATGTCTTCAAATAATTGAGCTAACTCTGATTCATTGGGTTTGCCAAGTGATGAATCAGATGCTCTTCTTTGAAGTCCGAGTCCTGAACTATTTTGTCCAGAAGTCATAGGTGTAGCGTCATCAAAGGACACATTGATGTTTTCTATGACAATTTTTGTCCTTTTGATGTAGACTCTGTAGGCTTTTGCGGTTTGAGAGTATCCCAGAAAGATCCCTTCATCAGCTTTCTAGTGAACTTGCCAAGATATTCCCTATCATTGAGTACAAAGCATTTGCACCCAAAGACATGGAAATACTTGACATTTGGTCTTCTCTGATTGATGAGCTCACAGGGTGTCTTCTGGTGCCTCTTGTTGATGATGGATCGATTCTGGGTGAAGCATGCAGTAGAAATTGCTTCAGCCCAGAAGGTAATGGGTAACTCCGATGAAGCAAACATAGTCCTTGCTGCTTCCACAAGGGTTCTATTCCTTCGTTCTACCACTTTATTCTGTTGTGGGGTTCTGGCTACTGAAAAGTTTTGTGTGATGCCTTCATTGATGATGTATTCATCGATTATGACATTTTTAAATCCAGTTCCATTGTCGCTTCTAACTTTAATGAGTTTTCGTTGTAGAAGGACTTGGAGTCTTTTCATCACCCCAATTAGGTCAGGAACATCTGATTTCTTCTTCACAAACTCAACCCAGGTGTATCTGGAGTATTCATCAACGAGTACCAATATGTACTTCTTTCCTGAGAGGCTTTGTGTGGAGATGGGCCCACAGAGATCAATATGAATCATATCCAAGGGCTTGGTGCAGGAGGTTTTTGACTTTGTTCGGTGAGAGGCCCGYTTTAGTTTTCCCATCTCACAGGCTGAGCATAGATGATCTTTTTCAAAGTTGAGATCAGGAATCCCCTTGACCAGCTTCTATTTGGCTAGCTTTCTTAAAATATCAAAATTCAGGTGTGAGAATTTCTGGTGCCATAGCCAATTTTCATCGCTCTTATGGGATACAAGGCAAAGGGTGTCTTGTCCCTCAGAGGATTGAAAATCCAGAAGATAGAGATTCCCTTCTCGCTTGGCCTTGATGATGGTTTGACCGGGCTTTGTTTATATGATACAGAAACCTTTGCGGAATCTGACTTCAAGACCCTTGTCGCAGAACTGGCTTATGCTTAGTAAGTTGTGCTTTAAACCTGTAACATAAGCCACTTTGCTGATGGAAATGTTGCCTTTGATGAGAGTTCCGTATCCTTTATGGTTCCCTTGCTGTTGTCTCCAAAAGTGATAGAGCCTCCAGATTTTTTGATGAAGGAGGTCAGCTGACTTTTGTCACCAGTTATGTGCCTGGAGCAACCTTAATCCATGTACCATGGTTGCACATGCTGGTCCTGCAAGACAAATTAAGGGGTTTTAGGTATCCATTTTTTAATGGGTCCACGTTTGTTAGTAGGAGATACCACTCTCTTTTCCTCACCTTTAGCCTTTGCAGGCTTGGGTTTATTAGCATTTCCCTTGCCCTTGGACTTGGGATTTTTCACGTTTTCATTGGTTTTAACTTTATAGCGATAAACGTGTTGGGAGAATATGCAGCAATGTGTCAACATGTGATTTCTCAGATTTTGTAAAAGAGCTAAACATTGACAATTGTTATACTTTGGGCATGAATGTCTAACATTCTTTTTATTCGCTAAAAGTAAAGAAGTAAATGCAGGGGATGTAAATCATGTCCTAGCATCGGTTGTTTTTACAAACTTCCTATCTAGTTCATATTTTTTATTTGAAGGGGTCTTTGTCTTTACTTCTTTTCTCCTAAGGAAGGACTGCTTTTCTTCAGATTAATGAGAAGAAAAGTGATGGTTAGTTTTCTCAGAGGCAGGCCACTTCTGTTTTTGCTCACGAGTAAACTTAATGAGCTTAGAAGATATGCTAGAACCTTTTGAGTTATCGTTGGCAGATTTGATATTTCTCTGTTTTCCCTTTCCTTTATCTGATGATTTCATCGATGGAGGAATACCAGATTTCATTGAGGGTTTGAAGTTTTGAGGCTTCTTATTCTCAATGATCTTTGGTGATTTACAGATCATCTCTTCTTCAGATTCGGAATCGAGAAAGTCTCTTGCTGATTTCTCGAAATCAAAATTAGCGTGGATGTTCGAGGGAGGTGTGGGTTCAGAGGTTGATGCTTCAGAGTGATCTGCTTGAGGTTCCATCGTCTCTGACTTAGATGAATTTTCAATGTTACTTGGATGATGCATCGATTCATCAAATGATGGTTCCTTATTAGGATTCTCCTTTTCATCAACAGTACTTGCTGATGAAGTGGGTTGACAACCATATATTCTGATTTGACCATAGGGTTTCCATCGGTCTCTGATTTGGAGGTTGTTATAACCAGGTTTCGTATAACTTGGGTTGAGGTAATTTATACGTGCTTATTATGTGGATTACATAAAATATGCATATATATAAAATGGTGTCATGACATATATGATTTATACATGTATGCATGTGGTGTGAAACATGCATAAGGTGGTGTATAATT
>NW_020202689.1:0-9994 GCF_001531365.2 Cynara cardunculus var. scolymus
GAGTCCAAACTTGAATCCAAAGGGGGAGAATGTTGGGTTCAAGTTAGTGCTTTAATGTTGTATTCAAGTTTCTCCTTAGTATAGTTGTTTTGTAATAGCTTATTCAAGTTTCTCCTTAGTATAGTTGTTTTGTAATAGCTTAGCCTTTACATTTCCTAGTATAAATAGTGATTTCCTTGTAATTGTAATTAACAATTTTAATTAATCTGAATATCAAGATTTGCTGATGCAATATTCTCTCTCCTCTCAATCTAATCATTCTTGATCATATTCTTTCTACCTTGATGTTCATCATGATCTATGAAGATTATATCATGTTTGTATGAAATCTGGACTCATCATAAGCCGTCCAAATAAAGTCGATTATTCCCTAGACACGTGAGAAGCATATGCGGCTAACAACCTTCATAAACTGATGGAACAGAAACTTCACAGAAGACGAAATCCGCAGACCCTCTGTGAGCCATCTCAGAGGCTCTGCTGTAATTGACTTGCATGTTCTATACGACAGAGGACTATTTTCCAGAACCTCTGTGAGAGACATCAGAGGTTCTGTCATACTTCACTTGTTCGATCAAACGGCTTATGTCGCTTAGTTCTCTGTTGTCTTCTGTGGAGTTGTCCTTCTGTCAAGACTTGCAGTATACTTTTTTTATACTTTTACAAAATAAGAATAATTGAGCTAACACAAGTAACATTGAAAGTTCATCTAAGTCAGAAACGATGGAACCTCAAGCAGATCACTCTGAAGCATCAACCTCTGAACCCACACCTCCCCAGAAGATCCATGCTAATTTTGATTTTGAGAAATCAGCGAGAGACTTTCTCGATTTTGAATCTGAAGAAGAGATAATTTGTGAATCACCAAAGATCATTGAAAATAAGAAGCCTCAAAACTTCAAACCCTCAATGAAATATGGTATTCCTCAATTGATGAAATCTTTAGACAAAGGAAAGGGAAAACTGAGAAATATCAAATCTGCCAACGATAACTCAAAAGGCCCTAGCATATCTTTTAAGTTCATTAAGTTTACTCAGGAGCAAAAACAAAAGTGGCATGCCTCTGAGAAATCTAACCACCACTTTTCCTCTCATTCAGCTGAAGAAAAGCAGTCATTCCTCAGGAGAAAAGAAGTAAAGACAAAGACCCCTTCAAATAAAAAATCTGAACTAGATAGGAAGTTTGTAAAAACAACTGATGCTAGGACATGATATACATCCCCTGCATTTACTTCTTCATTTTCAGCGAATAAAAAGAACGTTAAACATTCATGTCCAAAGAATAATAATTGTCAATGTTTAGCTCTTTTACAAAACCTGAGGAATCACATGTTGACTCATCGCTGCATGTTCTCCCAACACGTTTATCGCTATAAAGTTAAATCAAATGAAAACGTGAAAAATCCCAAGTCCAAGGGCAAGGGAAATGCTAACAAACCCAAGCTTACAAAGGCTAAGGGTGATGAAAAAAGAGAGGTATCTCCTACTAACAAACGTGAACCCATTAAGAAGTGGGTACCTAAAACCCCTTAACATGTCTTGCAGGAGCAGCATGTGCAGCCATGGTACATGGATTCAGGTTACTCCAGGCACATGACTAGTGACAAAAGTCAGTTGTCCTCCTTCATCAAGAAATCTGGAGGCTCAGTCACTTTTGGAGACAACAGAAAGGGAACCATCAAGGGATACGAAACTCTCATCAAAGGCAACATCTCCATCAGCAAAGTGGCTTATGTTGAAGGTCTGAAGCACAACTTACTAAGCATAAGCCGGTTCTGCGACAAGTGTCTTGAAGTCAGATTCTGCAAAGGTTTCTGTATCATCGAAACAAAGTCCGGTCAAACCATCATCAAGGCCAAGAGAGAAGGGAATCTCTATCTTCTGGATTTTCAATCCTCTGAGGGACAAGACACCCTTTGCCTTGTATCCCATACTAGCGATGAAAATTGGCTATGGCACTAGAAGTTCTAACACCTGAATTTTGATGTCTTAAGAAAGCTTGCCAAACAGAAGCTGGTCAAGGGGATTCCTGATCTCAACATTGAAAAAGATCATCTACGCTCAGTCTCGAGATGGGAAAACTAAAACGGGCCTCTCATCGAACAAAATCAGAAATCTCCTACACCAAGCCATTAGATATGATCCATATTGATCTCTGTGGGCCCGTATCTACACAAAGCCCCTCAGGAAAGAAGTACATATTGGTACTCGTTGATGAATACTCCAAATACACCTGGTTTGAGTTTGTGAAGAAGAAATCAGATGTTCCTGACCTACTCATTGGGGTGATAAAAAGACTCCAAGTCTTTCTACAACGAAAACTCATTAAAGTTAGAGTGACAATGGAACTGAATTAAAAAATGCCAGACTCGATGAATACCTCATCAATAAAGGCATCACAAAAAACTTTTCAGCAGCCAGAACCCCATAACAGAATAGAATGGTAGAACGAAGGAACAGAACCCTTGTGGAAACAACAAGGACCATGCTTACTTCATCGGAGTTACCCATCACCTTCTGGGCTGAAGCAATTTCTACTTCATGCTTCACCCAGAATCGGTCCATCATCAACAAGAGGCACCAGAAGACACCCTATGAGCTTATCAATCAGAGAAGACCAAATGTCAAGTATTTCCATGTCTTTGGGTGCAAATGCTTTGTACTCGATGATAGGGAATATCTTGGCAAGTTCGACAAGAAAGCTGATGAAGGGATCTTTCTGGGATACTCTCAAACCGCAAAAGCCTACAGAGTCTACATCAAAAGGACAAAGATTGTAATAGAAATCATCAATGTGTCCTTTGATGACTTCTGAAGACAACAGTTCAGGACTCGAACTTCAAAGAAGAGCATCTGATTCATCACTTGGCAAGCCCAATGAATCAGAGTTAGCTTAATTATTTGAAGACATCTTCGAAGAAGAAGTAATCTTTGGACATGCACCTACTGCAAAATCCACCTCCAGAACCAATGAAGAACATGAAGTCTCCAATACTAAAGGTACAACTCTTACTGAAACTCATGTTACTTCACCTTCTACTTCTTCTGTGTCTTCAGATCAAGAACAAGAAGCAGAGTCTAACTCTAGAGATAATCTCTTCGATGGGGAGCAAGCAGTTCCATCAGTCGATGAAGAATTGCATCCTGTTGCTCCAGAACCACAGTCAAGCACCAAGTGGATGAAAGACCACCCACATCACCAAATCATTCGTGATCCAACATCTGGTGTAAAGACGATATCAGGAACAGCCAATGAATGCCTCTTCACCAACTTTCTGAAGCCCTACAAGATCCAAACTGGATAGACGCGATGCAAGAAGAACTATTCCAGCTTGAGAGAAACGAAGTATGGTCACTTATGCCTCTACCCGAAGGGAAGACGACCATAGGAACCAAATGGGTCTTCAGAAACAAGAAGGACGAAGATGGCATAGTCATAAGAAACAAGGCCGAGCTTGTTGTCAAGGGCTACTGCCAGGAAGAAGGGATTGACTACGATTAGACATTTGCTCCCGTCGCAAGACTTGAAACCATCAGGATATTCCTAGCCTATGCAGCTCACAAAGGCTTTAAGGTCTATCAAATGGATGTCAAGTTTGCCTTCCTCAACGACAAACTTCAAGAAGAAGTATACGTGCAGCAGCCCCCTGGGTTTGAAGATCCAAAACATCCAGAGTATGTCTACTTTCTACTATCTCAAGAAGCATAAAAGTGACATGCTACTTGTACAAATATATGTGGACGACATCATATTTGGCTCTACAAATGCAAAACATTCCGAAAAATTCTCAGAGCTGATGAAAAGCAAATTTGAGATGAGTATGATGGGAGAACTTAGTTTCTTCCTTGGTCTTCAAATAAAACAAACTTCAGAAGGGATTTTCATCAATCAATTCAAGTATGTGACTGACCTTTTGAAGAAATACTCTCTCTCAAATTCCTCATCGATGAGAACACCTATGGCTACAGGAGCTAAGTTATTTGCTGATCCATCAGGCAAATCTGTGGATGTAACAACCTACAGATGCATGATTGGATCACTCCTGTATCTGACTACAAGTAGACCAGATATTATGTTTGCTACATGTCTTTGTGCAAGGTATCAATCCAATCCTTAAGAATCTCATCTTTCTGCAGTCAAGAGTATCTTTAGATACCTTAAGGGAACCCCTTCATTGGGTTTCTGGTATCCTAAGAACTCTGGCTTTGATCTAATAGCCTATACTGATGCAGATCATGCAAGTTGCAAGCTATATAGAAAGAGTACGTCAGGAAGCTGTCAACTCTTGGGGGACAAGCTGGTAAGTTGGACATCCAGAAAACAGAATTGTGTGTCAACCTCTACAGCAGAAGCAAAATTTGTTGTTACTGCTAGTTGTTGTTCACAAGTTCTCTAAATGAAGACTCAGCTTAAGGACTATGGCTTTTAATATGAAAAGATACCAATCCTCTGTGACTCCAAGAGTGCAATAGCTATCTCTGCAAATCCTATGCAGTATTCCAAGACCAAGCACATCGATGTAAGGTACCACTTTCTAAAAGACAATGTTGAAAAAGTTAATATAGAGATGTACTTTGTTCCCACTGAGATTCAACTTGCTGACATTTTCACAAAAGCTCTTGATGAGAAAAGATTTTTATTCCTAGTCAGCAAGATGGGTATGCTGAATCTCACCACTTCGAGGCGATCATAAGTTTGAGACCAAAGATCCTCAATATCTCATGGTTATGCCTATAAGTGATATATAGTATAATAGCCATAAACACCAAGTATTCAAAACCAGAGCCTCTGGCCATTTAGAATCACTTAGAATAATTTATGGCAAAAGTTATCATTGCCTTTGGAACCAGAGACCTCTGGTCCAAAGCAAATACTTGGTATTTTCTAACCAAGTATTCCCCTCCAAACCAGAGCCTCTGGTTGTATAGACAAGAGCCTCTGGATTCCAATTCTTTGAGACCAGAGCCTCTTTGGTCTCAAATTTGGACTTCCTTGGTCATTCATGCATGTCACCACGTCTTTTTCCATCACCCCTTTGGAACCAAAGCCCTCTGGTCCAAAACCAATACTTTGTGAACTTTTTCACTAAGTACTCTTTTCTCAACAAGAGCCTTCGGTTCTAAATTCCAGAGCCTCTGGATTCAAAGCCTTTGGAACCAGAGCCCTCTGGTCTCAAAGGCACATTCGTTTTACACCCAAATACATGCACTTAACCATTTTTTTATTTCTTTGCATCGCCTTTGCAACCAGAACCCTCTGGTCTCAAAGGCTCCATCTTCTCATACCCCTTTGCATATACTTAACCATAACTTCCAATCTATTTTCATCACCTTTGCAACCTGAGCCTCTGGTTCTAAAGACAAGAGCCTCTGGATTTGTTGTCTTAGGAACCATAGCCCTCTGGTCTCAAAGACCCACTCATTTTTCATGTCCATTCTTAAACTTAGCCACATTTAATACCTCTTTTTCACCATCATTCACAACTAGAGCCTCTGGTTGTATAGACCAGAGCCTCTAGTCATCAAAATCAACCTTCTTATTAGTTCTAGGGGGAGTTTTACACTCAATCCACATCCCCATGCATCATTTGAGGGGAGCTTTTCATTGAATAAATATGCATTTTCCATCCCAGAACCTTTGGTTCAACTATCCAGAGCCTCTGGACACCAAAATGCTAGATACAAGAGATGAATAAATCTTGTGTATTCAACCAAAGACCTCTGGTCCTACACAATGAGTTGTCCATGTTTAAACAGAGCCTCTGGTTTGTCAAATCAAGGCTTATTATTCATACAACTCAATATTTCATCGATGAACCTGTTCATCATTCCTAACCAGAGACCTGGTTCCTCACCCAATGAGTCATGACCAACCAGAGCTCCTCTGGTTCCTTGACAAAATCTTTTTCATTCAAAAAACCCATCTTCATTGAAAACCTTTTTAAGATTATACAAAATTGCAGCTTTTGTGACTAAAAACTATACAAAATGGGTTTTTAGAAGACCAAAACTTCGTAATTAGTATTAATCTTACAATAATATGGAATTTTTAAATACATTTTTTTTGGATTGCTAATTCAAGATCTATTATTTGGAATAATTATTTAATTATTCCAAATAATCCAAACGTCTCTTACACAAAAGCCTGCCACACTTATAGCCTGTTCCCCGTAAAACCTCTTCACATTACCCATCCATCCTCCCCATGACGACACGTGTCCTCACACATTAATGGCACAGTACCATCAAGATGGCCCATGATCCCCACCAAATTACATTTTTGCCAAACGTCTCCCACAATCATGATTATCATTTTAATATTATTTATCTCAAACACCCGTTCCCCTCCTAAACCTATAAATACTCATCTTCCCCAAACCACTTCTTCTTTACGCTTCCTAAACCTACAAAAAGCTTAAGACGAACTAAACGCAAAACCTGCAACTTAAAACAGCAATGGCCTCTTCTGCCTCACACGAATCAAACAACAACGACATCTATGTGCAATCAACCGGCACTGACAGCTGGGCACTGGTATTCATCCCCATCAAGCCAAACAACCACACGATCGACCTTTGAACCAACCTGTTTGAAGACAGGTTTGCAATCATGATAGAGTTTTTCCAGAACTGTATTCTCCAACCGGCGTTGACCTTAACCGACAATGGTGTACCTCTCAAGTATGTTCAATAGTATTGGCAGACCTGTGAGTTTATCCTCGACAGCCATGGAATCATGGGGGATATAGATGCCCCAAATGATATGGTCTGCTCCGTCAAGATCTGACGAGCAAAGGTCTCAAAAGTCCTTTGCATTCCCACACATCAAGAACTCGGCATTGACCACTACGCTGAGCCACCCACAAGCTCCAACATCCTCTGCTTCATCCGAATGCTATGTTACAATCGTGACCTACGTAATGCCTCTGATTTCAAGAGGCAATTCTTGCCTCCAATGTGGAACATGTTCTTTTCCATACTAAACAGAGACCTCACATGCAAACTAGGGTCGATGGATCAAGGCAACATCAACATAAAGACAATTATGTATGGCCTCTTCTTCAACTTACTGCTGGACCATGCTTTTCTCATCTACAACGAGATCCATGCAGCGGTAGTCAAGAAGTGTAAGCTCAAGGCCGCAGGAAAACCATTGACCTTCGTTCTCTTCTCGAGGTTCTTCACTCTCTTCATAAAAAACGCAATGAGAAGACATGATCTACTTGTCGATGAACCATACACTCCGCAATTTCTAATGAACGATCATCGACTAACGATCTCCAAGGAAGGCTACACCACGGAGAGGACAGTCTCTCGAGCCATGCTCAGCGTCATACCAGAGACGTCTGAGATAAGGCAGAAGTATGAACTCTCTCTGCTGTCCTGTGAACCAAGGGCAGCTACCCCAGAGCACCTAGAGTTGTCCCCTGACAACAATGAGGGAGCACAGAAGTCGTCTTCATCGGATGATAAAGATGATGATGATGACACTCCTTGTGCATCCCTCGGCCCTTCATATACAATTCCCATCCACACAACCCAAAGGGCAACCACCATCACTACCCCTGGCGATCAAGGCCAAAGGGGTATTGAATATGGACGACCCAGTCCAATCCCTCACCCAGCCAGCCATCCAGCGGCCATTCTTTGGGCCTCTGAAGATGATGGAGCCGAGGAACCTCACCATCCATCACCCCTCTCCCAACAGAGGGACGATGAAGAAATAAGACCAAATTTGCCTCATGGCTCGCCACTACCCTTCACACACCTAGAAGCATGTGTTGCTTCTAGCATTGCTGATCCTCAAGATCATTCAGAGCGATCTCCCATTTGTGCCCAACACACCCCTTCGATACTTGATCTAGCGAAGGGGAAACACACTTACTTATCTTACCCGGCCTTTAAAGCCGAGGAAGAAGAAGAAGTTGTTGCAACATCAAGAGATAGCTCCTCACTAGAGGGCTATCAAGGACATGATGGAAGTCCTTCAAGGCCTATATTTTCACAAGGCAATGAAGGCACCTCTGGAGTTGAGGCTCAACCTGCAGCATCCGTTGCTACAGGGGTTACCAATGTGGCTGATCTAGTCACAAAGGCTGAGTTCCAAGCCTTTGTAGACTCCATCCAACGGTCCTTTGAAGACCTAAAACTCATCATACAAGGGATTGTCGAAAACCCTCCATCCATCGATCTCACCCCCTTTCGACAGTCCCTTGCAACCCCCGAAACCCAAACACGAGACAACACAACCCGTCTCCAAATGCTGCAACAAACAGTCACCCAACACCATAACACCTCCTCTACCTTTGCCACCCAAAGAAACCAACTATTAGTGAACTCCATCCCCACTCTCACAGCACAGGCAACTGCGACTGATGAGACCCTAGCCTCCATTACCACTCACATAAACACCATCCTCCAAACCCTCAACACCCTTCCAGCCACCATAATCTCCCACATCCCTCAATCAACCCCACCCCCAACATCATCAATCGATAAAACCCTTGCCACCCTCTCCAATCAAATGACCACCATCCAAAACACCCTCACCTAACTCTCCAATCAAATGACCACCATCCAAAACACCCTCACCTCCCTCCCAGCTACCATATTAGCCCAAATAACCCAACCACCACCTCCCCCATCCCCCTCTGCAGACCCATCATTTAATGAACCCTTTTTTCCTTCAATGCAGAGGTGAAGAATATCATCACCAACATTCCTGTTCCACCATCCACATCCACCTCCACCTCCACCTCCGTGCCCCCACCTGCCTCCACGTCCACCACGAAATATACAACCAGGACCGATCTAAGGGCCCCTGTCGAAGGCACTTGTCTCATCCTTCAATGAGATAAGTGCAAAATTCATTCACCGTGTTGCACAACCAACCAAAGCTCCCTCCCAGAGCCTTGCCGATCAACAGGCTCGCACCAACTCTCTCCTTCACACGATGGAGGATAGCAGAAGATGTTAGCTTTACTTTTAAAGCTAATAATTAACTTGAAAAAGTTTCATGAAACAATCCAGAGCTAGAAGACGAACTGAAGAAGTATCTGCGCCAAAACGTCTAAAGTCTAGAAGACCAGCCTCTGTGCTAAAGAGTCCCAGATAACCAGAGCTTCTTTCAGAGACTACAGAGCTTCTGTGANGCTGCAATCATACAACGTGTAATTTAGGTACCCACTTCCAATTGGGTCCTTTTAAATTAGATTGCTTAAGATATGTAAAAACATCTTTTACTTTGGCTTTGATTTTCTTGGAAGAAAAGCCGTGTCTCTTATTTATCTTAGAGCCTTTGCTCTTGGATGGAGAGACTTTACAGGAATTGTGGTGGATGTGTGAAGGAGTATGCATGAAATCAGAACAGTTAMWCAAAGAGACATCAGTAGAAGATTGCTTAAAACTTTTATTAATTTTCTTAACGAAGGGTACAGAGGTTTTGTTTTCAGAGCCCTTCCTAGATTTGGGCTTCBTTTTACAAGATTCCCTAACTATTCTTGGCTTTGTTTTTGAAATCCTTTTAAAGTCCTTCTGTATTTCCCCCTTCCTTGGTTTTCCTGCAATTATTGCAACAGAAGACTTGTGAGATAAAAGCCATTTTTCTTTTTGTTGCCAAGTGTACTTAGACTTTCGTGTCTCGGAAATAGAGCTTTGAGAGTTACTGTGCTGTGGAGTTATTTTCGTACATTTCTCAAGAACATTGGCAGTCTCTACAACCTGTGTAGGATTGACTTTATGATCTGAGGCATTTACATGCTTGGGAGCGACTGTTTCAGAGAGCTTAGAGTTGTAAAATTTTTCAAAGGGAGACTCAGTTACAGAGGGCTCTGTGATGAAAGATGGAAAGAATTCCAGAGCCTCTGCTGACAACTTTCTTTCAAGAGGTTTTCCAAATGAACAATTTGCTTGAGATTCTGGTTGGCCAAACTTAAAAGTTCCTATTTGATCCTGTCTCAAAAATTTTCTTTTAATAAAATCCTTCTTTGCAGAAG
>NW_020202689.1:10687-22304 GCF_001531365.2 Cynara cardunculus var. scolymus
CACCTGAAGCAGCCATCCTTAGATCCTTCCTTCCTCTCTTCTTCCCTTTGAAAGGGCTTCTGCTCCCTTTCTTTCTTTTCCGATCTCTCTCCTTCTATGAAGCTTCTACGATTGAAGCTTTGGTACTCCTTCCTTTCTCCTCCCTTCCTGAATTCTCTTGTTATCAGTGCAMGAGTCTTCATCATCTCCTTCATGGAGACCTCTTCTTCCTCAGAACTTTGGTCACTGTCAGCAATCAGTACCATCTTCTTCTTCTTTTTCTCCTTCTTTGCCTCCTTAGCTTCCTTCCCTTTGCCCGAACCTCCCTCTTCTGCAACAAAAGCCMGAGGGCCACCTAGATTCTTCTTCTTTCTTTGCATGACTTGATGTTCTTGGCTTTTGAGAGATCCAAACACGTCAGCAAGCGATAATATTTCAAGATCTAGAATAGCCTTCATGGACATTGTTATATTYTCCCATTCCTCTCCAAGACTCTTTAAGAACAAAGAGTTGTTCTCCTCTGTGGTTTTGGGAATACCATACCTTTTACAATTGCTAATCAAAGTTAATTATTAGCTTTAAAAGTAAAGCTAACAATCTCCCCTAAAAGTTTCATGAAACAATCCAGAGCTAGAAGACGAACTGAAGAAGTATCTGCGCCAAAACGTCTAAAGTCTAGAAGACCAGCCTCTGTGCTAAAGAGTCCCGGATAACCAGAGCTTCTTTTTAATAAGCCCAACCATGTCCTCGAAGATGAGYTGGGCATAGTCAAGAGGCAGATTGAAGAAGATCCCATATACKATTGAGAGCATARCATGTGAAGTCTGATCGTGACTTCCTACCTTTCCAGTCAAGCAGCAATTTACAATTGAAAAAAGAGTATTCCAAACAGGTGGAAGGCATTTGCGCCTGAATTGGGTGCTTCCGTTATTGTAATTGTCGATATTTTCTATTGAAAATCCTTTGAAGCATTTTCTCCCTGTGTTCTTCAAGAGTTCTTCATTGTGTTCTATCTAATTAATCAAGTAAGTTTTCAATACCCTGAACTGTGTAATACGGTCCAAGAGAAGACAACAGGTCATGAAGGTGTATCTTGCGTCCTTCAGGAAGGAGAAAACGATCTTGGACCTCATGAGGGGGAGAAGCAGGCCGCGGCTGCTCAATATGTGGAATCTGCTGCACCACCACCCTCATCTCAAACACAAAACCAACCATCACCCAGAATCCAAGCGAGGGAACCAGAGGCTCAACCCTCTGAAGATGTACATAATGTACATGTTCCCCTCGCCACCTCCCAATAACCGATCGAGTTGAGCTCATCGACCGATAAAGAACCATCCACACCACCAACAACCAACCTACCCTTCACCCCATCACCAACTCCCAATCTTCCATTAACCCCTTCACCAACACCATGCACCACAGAACCCTTCACCTCTCTACCCATACAACCACAACCCACAATCACCAACCTTCATCACCACAACAACCTCCAACCCAAACTCAACCCGATGAACTAGAAACCACCCAAACAGAACCTCTTGAACCATAAATTACCCGACCTGAGCCCAATGAACTAGAGCCAACCCAAACCTTTTTATCACCAACCCCAAACACAACCCACAACCCAACAAACCCAGATGCAAGTGGATGTTCCTTCTTCGTCGAGGCACCCTCCTCAAGGGGTCGTCGATGAAATCATAGCAAACATGGAGTCGCTCAGGAGATGTCCAGAGGTGCCATCGAGGGAGCCAATCATGATAGAGAACATCCATCAATATGTGTATCATGATCGCGATGAAGGTTTGACTAACAATCCTCCAATTCTTTCACTAGAATCCATGAACCTCCTACATCATAGGTTTGTTAGACAGACCACCCAACAACCGTGGGCTGTCTTTTCAAACGATGGAATATGGTTGGTCATGGACATCAATATGAGGACATTCGGCAATAGAGCCATCAAGTACATCGAGTACACAGTGGAGTGAGCCCACGGTTAGGTCAGCGTCTTCAGTGACAATGACTTGATCAATCTCAATCCCTATGACTTGATCAAGCTTTATACGTGCACGACTCAGCAATAGGATCAGGGTATAAGATTTGGGATGGCGAATAGAGCGATCGTGCAGACAATGGAGACCTTGGTGAAGCATCAAGCCAAGAGTGACTTTGAAATTTATCTTTGGCTTGGCATCGACAGACTTTCTTGTACTCCATCTGATGAAGACTTCCCTGGCCTGCAGGAGAAGAGGTCTGCCTCTGTCCTTACTCAACCAGAACTAGCTCTGGTATATAAAAATGAGTTTGGCACGAATAAATTTTTTAGGTTGATTGAGGCCTTCAAGTACTTAAATGAAACACTTGAATGGTTTCAGAAAGCCATCAGAGACAGGTTGGGCAGACCTCATGTGCCAATAGACGATGGACAAAGACTAATTCATGATATATCTACAGTCGTCCAATACAGAGGACTACTCATGTGCTTTTGGGATATATCACAGGGGAGACCCTGAATGTAGTCTTATATTTTGTACTGTAATTTCTTTCATTTCCATCACTGTAAGAATTCATCATTTTGTTCCTATGAAAATTTGGGAAAATATGCTTTTCTTTAGAATAGCCTTTGTTTTTCACTTATACTTTGAATGTTCTTAGATTAGTTAATGTTTGTTCTTTCATTACTTAGGGGGAGATTGTTAGACCCCATAGGTATTATGCATGAAGTAATGAAGACAAACAAGTGATGAAGAACCAGAAGGCCGATGGAAGACTTCAAGGAAAAATAACTAAGTTTGAAGAACAACCAGAGGGTCGATGAGCTGACCAGAGATGCAATGGAAAGTGCATCTTCATAACCCCTCTGGGCACTAACACTTGAAGTTTCCTTCACCAGTTCAACCAGAAGCAAGCAGTGAAGATATGAAGATAAGGTTGAACTCATATCCCATAGAAGACAGCTGGAGATGACCAATCAACAGCTGGATTCTACAAAGTTTTTTGTGTTTTAATGTTTATCCATGTTTTAGATAAGATTTATCTGTTAGTAGAAGATTAGCTAAATAGTCTCACTAGGTAGTTATCTTCTTATTAGATTACTAGTATAAATAGGTAGTTAGGCGTTTTGTAATCTTTGACACTTATTGGAATAAAGTGAATCTTTGGCACTCAAGTTTATCCTTTGAATGTTCATACATTGTTCTTGAGTGTTCATCATTTTAATCATCTAAACACTATAATTTGGTTATTCTTAACTAATTTATTAGTGTTATTGAGAGATCTGGGATCAACAGATGAATACTCACGATATACTTGGATTGAGTTTGTAAGGCAGAAATCAGATGTCCCAGAGCTGCTAATTAAATTAATGACCAAGATTCAAGTACTTCTACAAAGAAAAATTCAGAAGCTGAGAAGTGATAATGGAACAGAGTTCAAGAAGGCCAAGATCGACGCGTACTTAACCACAGAGGGCATAAATCAGAACTTCTCTGCAGCAAGGACACCACAACAAAATGGTGTCGTAGAAAGAAATAACAGAAGTCTGGTCGAAGCTGCATGCACCATGCTAGCCAACTCTGGTCTTCCAACCCGTTTTTGGGCAGAAACAATCTCTACTGCCTGCTTTATTCAAAATAGAGCAACGGTGGTAAAAGAGGCATATGAAGACGCCTTACGAACTAATCAACCAAAGAAAACCTAACGTTAAATTTTTACATGTCTTTGGTTGCAGATGCTTCATCCTAAATGATCGAAATCAACTTGGCAAGTTCGATAAGAAGGCAGATGAAGGCAACTTCCTTGGTTATTCAACAAAAACCAAGGTATACAGAGTCTTCAATCAACGAACCAAGACGGTCATGGAAAGCATCAACGTCTTGTTCGATGATAAAGAACAAATGACTTCTGAGTACCTTAGCTCTAGACTCGATCATAACCAACAGACTTCCAATTCTCAAATGAAGTCAAGGGAATTGGAACTTAGGCTCCTATTTGAAGACTTCTATGGTGACGAAGACATCTCTGTACGTGCACCAAGAGATGCATCTGCAAGTGTAAGTGAAGGATCACAAACGACAAGCACATCTGACTCTGGTCCTTCACACACCTCTGCTTCCTCTGGATATCATATCAATCCACAACTAGAGCAAACAAGCTCTGTATCAGAGCCCTGTCACGTAGAACCAGAGCATAATACCTCTGGCTCTACACCTGGTTCCTCTGTACCATCATTTGAGGGGGAGAAAGCAGCGCCTTCTTCGCCATCAACGAGCTTAATGCCAAACATGCCTATGGAACGTGATCAAACATCCCCCACTTTTGTATCTGTCCCAAGAACAAAATGGACAAAGGATCATCCTCTTCACCAGATCATTGGTGAACCTTCAAGTTGTATAAAAACATGCGATGCCACAACTAATGAATGTTTATTCGTAAACTTCCTTAGTATGGTAGAGCCTAAGAAAGTACATGAAGCCCTACAAGATCCTAGTTTGGTCGATGCCATGCAAGAAGAGCTCCAACAATTCGAGGGAAATAAGGTATGGACTCTTGTACCTTTACCAAAGGATAAAATTGCAATTGGCTGTAAGTGGGTTTCAGGAACAAGAAGGATGTGGATGGGATTGTTGTGAGAAATAAAGCTAGGCTCGTAGCAAAAGGCTATTGCCAGGAAGAAGGCATAGATTATGACGAGACCTTTACGCCAGTAGCAAGTAAAACAGAGGGAGGACGATATTTTCATTAGCCAAGCTAAGTATATCTCCAACATATTAAAGAAATACCAACTCCATAACTCTTCCACCATGAGAACACAATCGCTACGGGCACTAAGCTTGACACAGATCCGTCTGGAAAACCGGTGGATGTTAAGACTTACCGTGGAATGATTGGATTACTACTATACCTCACGGCTAGTCGACCAGACATCATGTTTGCCACATGTCTCTATGCGTGTTTTTAAGCAAATCCAAAGGAATCTCACCTTTCAGCTGTAAAAAGAATCTTTAGATACCTTAAAGGGACTCAATTTTTGGGTCTTTGGTATCCAAAGTATTCTGGTTTTGATCTTATTACATACACATATTCTGATCATGCAGGTTGTAAACTTGATCGAAAAAGTACATTAGGGAGCTGCCAATTACTTGGGGACAAGCTCATCAGCTGGACCTCGAAGAAACAGAACTGCGTCTCTACTTCCACAGCTAAAGTAGAGTACGTAGCTGTAGCCAATTGTTGTTCCCAAGTGATATGGATGAAGACTCAACTGAAAGACAATGGCGTAGAGTTTGAGAAGATTCCAATTCTGTGTGACTCTGAAAGTGTTATCGCAATCACAGCCAATCCTGTGCAACACTAAAAAACAAAGCACATCGATGTTTGATATCATTTCATCAAAGACCATGTAGAGAAAGAGCCTTTGTACCTTGATTCTAATGCATATGCCTACTTATCACAAATGATCCAAGCATAGTTCATGGGGGAGCAGATAAGAAGAACTCAAGTCAAGGGGGAGCACGAGATCATGTCACATAGAGCCTCTGCTTCAGAACTTTTCATGATTATAGTACAGAGCCTCTGAATATACTATACATAGCCTCTACCTCTAAACATAGTAAGTTTTCTACATAGGACATGTATAGTCCATTTAGAAGTCTTTGTATGAGATCCTATGGTATTTTATTTTTCTCTATATTTAGTACTCTGGTTCTTAACAAAACCTCTATTTCTCTCTAACCAGGGTATTTACACTTGGTAATTTTTTTTAAAAACAAAATATATTATTTTATTAAGAAGGCATACGGTTTCTTTTAATTTTTTATTCAAAGCTCTCATCTACGAAGCATCACCGCCTGTGAATATAATTTTTCAAACGTGGGAGGTGCCACTTGCAGCTGGCAGTCCACGTGGTGCGCCCCCACAGGCTGGGAAAAGCCGGTTCAGTTTTTACCTGACGTTTGGGGCGCTAAACACTCAAGTGTTTTTATTTTATTCTATTTAAACAAATTTTACCCCGAAATTAATCTTTTACGCTAACAAATATTTTCAAGAACTCCCGTCGTCGTCAACCCCCAACCGTCACTGTTACAACTTCAAGCTCTCAAACCAGTGTTTGAAGATCGATTTAGTCTTCAACCGTTCATCCCGTTTGTCAAGTAAGTCCCATAAACACTTTCCTCCAACCCATTCTCGAATCAATAACTTGTTCTTGAAACCCTAGATTTTTTAAAATCTTCTTCCACACCCAAAACATGCAAAAATGTCCTCATCCGAATCTAGAAACTCCCAAACCCACACCACAACCCACAAAACCATGGAGGACACCAGTCAAAACCTGGTTCCTCTTCCTATCAAACTAAATAACCATGCCCTTAAGCTCCAACTGGAATATTTCGACACCAAATACCATCCCATCATCAATATCCTCTAAAATCACTTCTTACTCCCAACCTTGACAAACACGGATGAGCTTTGTTCCTGAAAGGTACATCCAAGAATACTGGCAATCTTGTGCCGTAACTGAATCTCAAAGAGGAATTATAGGAGATTTTTTTGTCTCTGCCACACAAGAATTCGTCACAGTTTGTATTTCAAGGTCTATGTTTTCACGAGTTCTTGAAATCCCAACGAAAACTGACCTAGGGCTTTCTAAGTACGCCCCTCTCCCATCTGGGGACGAGATAGTGGCCTTTTTGAAGTTTTTGGGGGTACAATACCTACCACCAATGTGGAACACACTTTTCACATTGGTCAACAGATCACTGACAGGGAAGATAGGGAGCCTCGACATGTGCTCAACGAGCGTACTTCAAATCGTCTACGGTATCTTCTTCGAAGTATCTCTCGACTACTCCTTGATACTCTACACAGAGTTCAAGGTTGTCATGGCAAAGAAGTGTCAAGAAGTGGCCAAAGGAAGACAGTTGCCGTCTCTGCTGTTTCCACGATTCTTGGGTTTTCTCCTAAGAGCTGCTCTTGACGACAACAACATTGATGTGGGACGGCTACCTGTTCACAAGGTGAATGTGCTCACTCAATACAGCCCTACAGCGAACAAGGAGGCCAAACTCAGAGTAGAAGAAGAGGCTCGTCAAAGCTTGGCTCACTCCTCTAGTCCAAACAAAGAGGATGATCAAGAGAACTACGATGATGCTGCACGGTCTTATACAAGTGAGGAAAGTGAGGAAGTAGAGGAAGAGAATGAAGAAGAAGAAGAGAGTGAGAAAGAAAAAGAAAGCGAGGAAGACGAAGAGGAAAGCGAAGAGGAAGAAGAGGGAGGAGGTGCAGCAGCTGCTCTGCCTCAAGGTGAGCCAAAGCAGCCTAGGCTAAATAGGCACATTAGATTTACGTCCCCAACTCCCAGTGCAAATGAATTATCTGACTCCGGTGGTCGAGACACGGAGATCATTGAAACAGAGGTGCACACCTCGAACCTTAGCCAGCCTATCCAACCAGAGGTTGCATCTGCCTCTGGTTATATCAGCCAAAGGGAAGCCTCACCACAGGGAACACCCTCTCAAAAGGGTGCAACCTTTGAAAACATAAGTGATATGTCTCCCCATATCATGCCACTTTCCCATACAGAGGAATTTCTTTCCTCTGCACGGGTAGACTCCCAACCTTGTTCAGAGCAAGGAATAGGTGCACCAGACTTTGAGACTCTCGACCAGTCTCCTCATCCACTCATGGAGAGCCCTCTAGCTGGCTTTGAACCAGCCTTGGGTCCTCTCCCAGACAGAACAGAGGTAGTGAATTATCTTCAAGGAGAACCACGAGGATCCTCTGGAAGTCCTTCCCTGACCAACGTAAATCAAGTCATGAATGAAGGCGTCCCTGGAATGGGGACTCAATCTGGCGCATGTGTTGAGCCAGAGGTTACCCACCTGCATATGTCACTAAGGAAGAGTTCCATTCCCTTTTCACCTCTATGCAGTACTCCTTGGAAGAGCTAAAACTCATCAATGCCGTGTAGAGCCGTCTCCTTCTACACCTGCTCTGGATGAGATACGAGCATCCTTGGCAGTATTACGAGCTGAGTCTGTGAAGGATGCTTCTCGTATCGACACACTTGTGGAATTGACGGCACGCAATGCAGAGACCTTACAACAGGTCATTGCATCATTACGAAGGGTTGAGGCATCCACAACTCTTGGCACCCAGTCCCTCATTCTTTTGAGTGTACCTATGGATTATGTCACACAGAGCGCAATGCATGCTCTGGGTGACAGACTTCTGTAGAAGGTGGCAGACTTCATGTCAGACTTCAACAACAAAGCCACAGCCACAGCGAAGGCCATCAATGATACTCTGGCCAGATTCAATTTTCGCTCGTACGATGAAATGTAAAAGGTTGGAAATGCAGTCGACAAAGTAATTGACGAGATGATCAAATCAATGCCTCGAGTAGAGGATGAGAGGCCAAAGTGACAAAGAGATCCATATTCTTGTGCAGAACCATCGAAGAGTAGGTGACTTGACGATGATGAGGACCCAGATGTGTCTGATCCTCAAAATCGCCAAGAGGGAGAGAACCATCCTACAACCGTTCCAAGTACAACACCTATGGCTGCCCCCTCTGCACCAACGCCTTTTGCCCCACGCCAACCAGCTCAAGATTCTTCTAGGCAGAGGGCACAAAGCCAATCTGCGCCAGACAATATAGAGACGCTTCGTAAAGGGAAAATGCCCATGGCGTCATAGGCAGAGCCAGCTGGGCTACAAAAGAACACAGAGGTCATAGATCTCTTATTTGTCATGGATGGTCTGATTCTAACCTGGCTCTATCCTCATCAACAGAGTACGCAATGGACATGGCTGCTCCTTCAACCGCCGCCCAACAAGAAGAAGAGGTAGTCGCTGTGAATGTGGTTGATCCGTCACTTTTGCGTATTCCATTTGCCATTCCTCTAGAAGAAGTCACCGTTGCTGCTCCTCCATCACATCCAAAAACCCATAGAGCTAGGGTCCCTGCTCAAGGGACCAGGGTTGTCACTCCTGCCATGAGGCAGCAGGTACCTGTCAATCCAAACAGAGCGGACTCAGAAGTCACAACCAGCAGGCAAAAACGGAAGCATCCTTCTGATCGTGTCCAAAGGATCAAAGCAAGTATGGATGCCATGTTCATGCCAACACCCCTTGGCAAACCCATTATGGACTGGGTAGACAGCAAGGAGATCTACCAGTTCCTTACAACCTAAGAGAAGAGACACCGGTCCAGAAGATCAGTCTTCATCCTATGGTTCAAGAGCACATCAGGTAGAGATTCCTCAATCGCTACACTCAACCAATCACTGCAGTCCACTTTGTTAATGGGATAAAGCAAGTCATCGACATAACGAGGTGCACTTTTGCGCATAATCAAATTGTGTTCTACGAGTACACAATGGAGGGGACTCACAGACGGATCTGTAAGTTCACAGATTGTGATCTTATCAATCTAAATTTGTGGCATCTTCTTCATTTGTTATACTTCACAGATCACAAGAAAGACAAGGGAGTCAAATACGTTGTTTCCAACTCTACCATTCGCCAAACAATGACAGACTTCCTTGACTTCAGAAGCAAATTTGACTTCCAACTAGCTCTGGATCTAGGAGTGGATCAACTGACAGTCGCTGCTCCAAATGAAGATTTGCAAGGCATCAATAGCATCCCCTCCTAGACGGTTTTGGTGGAACCAGAAGTGGGAGCGGTGTTTCAAAACGAGCATAAACAGAAGATCTTCATTCGAGACAACTAGAATTACAAGTACTCCAACTCTACTCCGTGCTACATAAGAGACAATCTAGTCAGGAGCAAAGACAACTCCCCTAGAGCCAAGGAGCGAGCCAAGATTATCCTAAGGTCGATAAGAAATATGCTTGAGTTTCTTGAACTTCTTAGGAAGTTCATTAGACTTCAAAGAGTTTAGACCTTCTATCTTTTGTAAGTACTTTTCTATCTTTAAATCGACGTAATTTCCATTTCCATTCGTATTTTACTTCTTTAGATAGATTATGTAAACTAGAGGTTCCTTTTTAACCTCTATCTTTCATTAGACATCTGTTTTGTAAATCAAGTAAGAGTTCTTCTTATTTACACTTAGGGGGAGATTGTTAGACCCCAACTTGTGAAAGTGTAAGTAAGAAGTGTCTTGCTCTAGTTAATAGGACTTAGTCTATAGAAGCTGTCTGGCTAAGAGCTCTTATGCAGAAGATCAAGGACCAAAGCTCTTACTTAGAGTGAAGGTTCCATTCATACAGAGCCCACGCTCTATCTCTGTGAACACTCAAGCCTTGTGCGCCAAAAAGCATAAGCGCCTGACTTAAAGCAACAACTCCAAGACCCAGAGCCTTTGCATAGTACATGTAGAGCTTCTACATATGCAGAGCTTCTGTATGTTCATGCAGAGCTTCTAGCTACCTTCTTCGTGGAAAGCACGTGTGTTAGCTGTTGATCCCAGATCTCTCAACAACACTAATAATTAAGTTAAGAATAACCAAATTATAGTGTTTGGATGAATAAAATGATGAACACTCAAGAACAATTAATAAACGTTCTAAGAATATACTTGAGCGCCAAAGATTTAACTTTATTCTAATGATGTGAAAAACGTAAAGTAGTCAAAGATTACAATAGGCCTAACCACCTATTTATACTAGTAATCAAACTAAGAAGATAACTATCTAGTGAGACTATTTAGCTAATCTTCTACTAACAGATAAAGCTTATCTAAGCATGGATAAACATTAAAAGAAGATAAAATTTGTAGAATCCAACTATTGATTGGTCATCTCCAGCTGTCTTCCATGGGTTATGAGTTTAACCTTATCTTCATATCTTCAATGCTTGCTTTTGGTTGAACTGCGGAGGGAAATTCCAAGTGCTAGTACCCAGACGGGTTATGAAGATGCATTTTCCATTGCATCTCTAGTCAGTTCATCGACCCTCTGGTTGTTCTTCAGACTTATTCATTTTTCCTTAAAGTCTTCCATCGGCCTTCTGGTTCTTCATCACTTGTTTGTCTTCATTACTTCCATGCATAATACTTATGGGGTCTAACAATCTCCCCCTAAGTAATGAAAGAACAAACAAGAACAAATCTAGGAACATTCAAAATATAAGTGAAGAACAAAGGCTATTCTAAAGAAAAGCTTCTTTTGCCAAACATAAGTAAGACTACATTCAAGGTCTCTCTTGTGATATATCCCAAAAGCGCATTAGTAGTCCTCTATATTGGACAACTATAAAGATCTCATGAATTAGTCTCTATCCATATTCTATCGGCACATGAGGTCTACCTAACCTGTCTCTGATGGCTTTCTGAAACCATTAAAGTGTTTCATTTGAGTACTTGAAGGCCTTAGTCAACCTAAAGAATTTCTTCGTGCCAAACTCATTTTTATATACCAGACCCAGTTTTGGTTGCATAAGTACAAAGGCATACCTCTTCTTCTGCAGGSCAGGGAAGTCTTCATCGAGTGGAGTGCAGGAAAGTCTGTCGATGCCAAACCGAAGAGCAATTTCAAAGTCACTCTGTTCGCCATCCCAAATTGTATACCCTGATCCTGTCGCTGAGTCATGTACGCGTAAAGCTCGATCAAGTCATAGGGATTGAGATTGATCAAGTCATTATCATTGAAGATGCTAACTTGACCGT
>NW_020202689.1:25704-28883 GCF_001531365.2 Cynara cardunculus var. scolymus
TTGGATTTGAAATCCTACCATTCCTACAAACCAAACACAGGATTGGAATGGATTTCAAATCCAAATCCCTCCAAATCCATTCCAATCCCGCAAACCAAACGCACCCTAAGTCCTTATTTGTCTACTTATGTTCCATAATATTATCAATAGTCCAAATATACAWAATRTYYATATGCTCAYTAAAGAATTAATTTATACCGGAAATGATGCTATAATCCAATAAAAGATCAAATTTTACAAATTCAACCAAATCCAGAATTCTTGATTCTGGACAGAAACTTATGATACATAAAATGATCAAATAAAGAGACTTCAAAAATGAGATTGTTAGGACTGAAAAATCAGTATTAATTGTATTCGTCTTCAAAGTTAAATATAGTCTATAATTGTAAAAGTCAGCGTGTTTGACTTTCTTATAGGAGTTTGACTTTGATTTGTCTTTAGTATGTTGACCATATAAATAGTAGCTAGTGTTTGTAATTTGTAAAAAAGAGAGCTTATTGTAAATACTTTACGTATAATAGAGGTTTGACTGAGTTTGAATGCTTTGACTTTTCCTCTCAAAGTTCATATTGTGTTGTTACAAGATATATCAAGATTCTGCCATTGTTATGAAGTTAATGAAGATTGATTAGAGATAAGGGACTCCACAATTGGTATCAGAGCAGGTTGCAAGAAATCAGATAAAGAAATAAGAGATAAGTGAAGATTTTTTTTCCTGAATTTTTTTTGTTCTTCAAGTTCTTATTTTTTTTTCTAGTGTTTGATCCGATTTTGTTTAATTTTTTTGTGTTTTTGTGTTAAGAACATTATCAAAGTATGCGTTTTAGAGTCGTGAATCTTTGTTATTCACGCGAATTCTTGATCTGATCAATCGTTTTCAAGTTTTTGATGAATTTTGTGTTTTAAATTTTTTTGTGTTCTTGATTTTTTTAAAAACCAGTGTTTTTGATCCATTTTTTTAAAAAGTTTTTATGTTTATTGTGTTGTTGTTAGTTTTAATCTGTTTTTGAATTTTAATTTGTTTGATTTGTTGTTAAACCGTCCATTTTTTTCAAAAGCCCAAATTCATTTTAAGCCCATTTTTTTTGACCGGATATGTATATGGATAAGAGTTGGGCCACAAAGTTTTGGAACCAGATACATTGATACTTCTCAAATGTGTGCGGACTGGAGCTAAACCGCAAAAGCTTCATCTTGATCTTTCATTTTATTGCCCGGTGTTTGTTCATCAGATTCTTGAGCGGTGTAAGAGTTGAGCGGATTAAAGGTAAACCGCATGTAGCTTGAGCGGAGAAGAGGTAAACCGCATACTTCTTGACAGGATTCAATCAGATTCGTACAACAGGTAAGTCTTTCAATCTCAGGTTTAGGGTTATATTTGAGCGGTGTTCATCTAAACCGATCATCTCTTGATCGGTGTTCATCTAAACCTATCAACTCTTGAACGAATTTGTGACCGGATTAGGTTTACTCTTGACCGGTTTAGGACTTAGAAATTTGTGAATCAAGGTGTCCGGACTTCTAATCCGCTTAATTCAACTTACCCAGATACCTATTTCACTTACTGTTTTTGATTCAATTTGGGTGTATATCGTTTCTTGATTCAATTTGATTCAACAAAATTGTTGATTGAGTTGATTAGATTTCTTAAATTGCTCTTATGCTGTCCAATTTTTTTTCATATGCTAAGAGGTTTACACATGCTATCCGGTTTAGCTACTAGTGTTGTCCAGTTTACACTCAACCTTGATAGGTTTAAGACTCTTGCAGTGTCCGGTTTATGCTATCCGGTTAAGCTGTTGTGATTTTGTATTGTTGTTTTGATTTTGAAGTTCTGGAATCACAAAGACACAAAGACACATTTTAACTTGACTGTTTTGGTATGTTTAAGTTCGAGTTGCTGCTATATTGAGAATTTAAGTGAATATGCTCATTCATTAGCTGCACTTTAATAAACAAAAACAACATTGATCAAAATTCATGTATTAGCTGTTATAAATAGTCAACAGCAGCTCTGTTCATCATTATTGAAGCTGTGTTTCATTGATCAAGTTCAGTTCATTGTAAAACAGTCTTGGAGCTGCATTTTCACATTGTTGAAGCTGCATTTTCACATTGTTGAAGCTGCATTTTTGAAGTTTTGTTGATCTTGACAGGTTTGTAATTCACAGCAAGTTTAGTGTGCATTTTGACTGTTTTAAAACAGTCTTGAAGCTGCAGTTTTTGACTTCAATGTTTATGCAGTGACTTCATGTTGTGATCTGTTTTGAGACTTCATGTTGTGATCTTGAACTGTTTAGTATCTTGAACCATTTAGTATCTTGAACTGTTTCACATTGAGCAGATATGTTCATGACTTTTGACAGCAACTAGTTTTTGTTCTACATATAAACGCTGATATGTTTTTTATTCTAGTTGATTGTTGAGTGATTTGAGCAGGTTTAAGTGATTGGTTGATTAAGTGATTGGTTGATTGTGAAGTGATTTGTTCTGCATATCGAAGCTTTTGAAACTGTTTTGTTTTTGTTGTTTCTTTGAGGATTGGAACTATAGCCCAGGTTTAAATTTGTGATTAAGATTTTAATTGTTGTTGTGATTGGATATAGACAGGTTCTTTGCAGGTTTGTTCATAGCTGTTTTGAGCTATTACAATCTGTTTTGAGGTCCATTTAGTAAGTGCAGGTGACAGGTTCTGTTTAACAGTGTACAAGTGACTGTTTCCATTAAAGAAGGTTCTGTTTAACAGTGTACAAGTGACTGTTTCAATTAGAGAAGTGTGCAGGTGACATGTTCTGTTTTGCCTTCAGGATTGTGAGTAGCAGCAAAACAGCAGCTCAAGTGCGAGAGCAGCAACTGTGGACATCCTCTCAAGTCATTGTATACCTTCTGCCATGTCTGATGACCTCAAGACATAGGAGACTTTTTGATAACAACAACAAGAAAAGACAACAGCACCTGTTCATACAGAAGAAGGTTTAAGCAGCAGAAACAACAACATTGGAAAGTTGATTTGTGTTAGCTCTCATTTTCTTAAAGGTAAAAGTATAGAAAAAGTAAACTGCGAGTTTTGACAGAAGATGATCTGTCACAGAAGACCACAGAGGACCAACAGCAGAAGATGCTCAAGCGTTCAAGTCTCAAGTGACAGAACCTCTGTCGTGTCTCACAGAGGTTCT
>NW_020202689.1:29868-30839 GCF_001531365.2 Cynara cardunculus var. scolymus
ATTCATCCTAGAATATGTGAGTTTCTGTACAACCCTCCCTACGTCCCAATGAATTTAATTCCTAGAGTTCCAGCAACTGAACCACACCTGAAATACCTGAGCACTACGAACCGAGTCCTGAAGCAAACTGGAGCGACGAGGACAAGATTATCGTTGATTTGGGAAACAAATGTAAACGTTTATTGATTATGGCAATTCCTAATGACATCTTCAARTGTATTGATCACTGTCAACTGTCYATGGAAATCTGGGCAGAACTGGAAAAGCAAATCGAAGGTGGAAGAAAAACGCTTAAGAAYAATCGTGCAATTTGCATCGACGAGTACTACAACTTCAAGGCTAAAGATGATGAGTCTCTGTCGGATACATACTCAAGGCTAAACACGTTAATCAACAATTGTAAGAGGTATGGTATTCCAAGATCTGCAGAGGAAAATAATTCACTATTCTTGAAAAGCCTTGGAGCTGAATGGATGAATATCACAATGTCCATGAAGKCCATCCTGGATCTAGAAACATGGACTTTAGCGGACTTGTTTGGTTCTCTCAAAAGCCAAGAGTCCCAAGTCATGCAAATGAAGAAAAATTTTGGTGGCCCTCTGGCTCTAGTTGCAGAGGACGGGTGCTCTGGTAAGGGAAAGGAGGTAAAGGAAAATAAGAAGAAGAAAAATGTGGTGCTGGTTGCAGAAAGTGACAACAGTTCTGAGGAAGTAGAGGTCTCTATGAAGGAGATGATGAAGACTCTTGCCTTGATAACAAGAGAATTCAGGATGGGTGGTGAAAGGAAGGAATTCAAAAGCTTCAATCGCAGAAGCTTCACAGAAGGAGAAAGATCAGAGAAGAAAGAGAAAGAACATAAGCCCTCTCAAAAGGATGAAGAACAGAGGAATGAAGAGCCCAAAGATGGCTGCTTCAAATGTGGCAAACCCGGCCACTATGCTGCAGATTGCTGGTCTAAAGGACCAAGGGCA
>NW_020202690.1:0-29657 GCF_001531365.2 Cynara cardunculus var. scolymus
TGATAGCAGAGAAACTGCCCTCTGCAAACCTAATGCGCGTTTGTATCTGATGAAGGAGTTCCACCCCAAAGAGCATGAGATGGGGTACAGAATCCCAAGACTTCTATCAAAAGCCATGCTCAAATACCTTAGCCACGGAGATAGGAAAGTGTACAGACGTGGATACAGGAGGCCAGAGCCGGTCCCTAAAAGCCCTCCACGCATAGGAATCCCCTTAGAAGAGAGAGTACAAAAAATGAGGGTTGAGGGAAGAAGGGAGGAGCCAGCAGTGGCTAGAGAGGTGAGTGAGGACAGACCGAGAGTAGCAAGTCCCCCACCAAAGAAGACAAAGAATACTCAGAAGGGTGTTGACTCTTCTGAGAAAAAGAAAGGGAAAAAGAGACCCGCAGAAGAAGATGGTCCAAGCAGTCCTCTACAAAAGCCGAAGGAGAAGAAATCAAAGAAGACCCAATCCGTAGAGGTTGAGGTCACAGAGGTTGTACTCCAAGAAAGCCCCGCAGAGGCTGCTCCAAAGAAAGGGAAGAAGGATCCGGTGGAAGTCCCCGAGCTGACATCGAAAAACCAGTCACTGAGGGCGCCTCACACTCTGAGGCTACTAGGTCACCATGTGTTGGTGATCTAGGTTCCCAGAGTACTTATGTGACGAATGAGAAGTTACAAACCTTCGCCACAGAGGTATTCAAGAGGATGGATGAGTTGAAAAGCTTATTCTCCTCCCAACCGGCGACAGAGGCTCTTGCACCGTTAACAGAGGCTCTGAAGGAGTTGACTTCCACAACTTCTGAGCTCAAGGCGACCGTATCAGCCCTTCAGAGCTTTGTCCTCAACAGAGGCGACCTCACAGAAGCATTTAGCGCCCTGTTTCTCAACCCTTCTTCAATCCAAAAGCTAAAGACAAAACTAACAGAGGTTGCCACCCAATTTGCAGCAGACTTTATTTCCGCCGGCTACATCGATTATTCTGCCTTCAAGGACGAGATCAAAGGGATGTTTTCCTCTGCGGTCACCTATGGCATTGACTCTAAATCCTCCAGGGCTAACATTAACCATCTAGCCACTCGCAGAGAGCTAGACGCAATGGTTGAAGCCCTTGGAGAGACCGTGCGGAAATACACCGACCAACTTCTCAAGGAAGCCCGAGCAAGCAACGAAGCTATAAGAGACTGCACGAAGAAACTCGTCAAAGAAGGTGATAACTTCAGAAATGAGATATATCGCTGCATCTCTAAAATGAAATGGGCCACAAAGATGGATATCAACACTACCTATGTGATTGCTGAAGAGGTCATTTAAAAGATGGAGAGGGCGGCTTCCAAAGTTTTAAAGCGATTGAAGAAGGCTCCCCTTACTAATTGCAAGGCAGAAGCCACTAAAATCCATGACGATCAAGGAGGTGATGACCATGATCGTCATGAGGGGGAGAAGAAGAAAGAGGAACCAAAGAAGATAACCTCTGCCAAACCACAAAAAATAGTGGACTCTGCTGCTGCCCTATTCTCAAAAGATAAATCACCAGAGCCTAAGGGGAAAGGCAAGGGTAAAGCAGTAGAGAAGTCGCCACAGAAGGGGTCAAGCTCTGAATCGCCAGAGGAGATCAATGAAGAAGAGTGTGATGACCCGGATCTTGTTCGAGCTCTAAAGGCGTCTTTGGCAGAGGCACAGGCAAGAAAGGGCAGAGTCCCCATCCCCAGAGTTGGAGAAGGCTCATCTTCCAAACTCACGAAGATACCAGAAGAAACGTCCACGGGTATGTTTGACGCTCTGGTAGGAACTGTCAAGCCTATCCTACCAGAGGGGTCTACCCAAAGGCCTATACTAGAAGAAGAATCCAGAATGCCAGAATCTACCACGGTGGGGAGGGTATCTGAGATACTTGAATCTATGAGCAAGATTCCTACGCAGAAGGTACGCACAGAGCCCGTAACCACTATTGAGGAGATTCTGCGGTGGCGTTACTCAGCTGTAGACACAGAGCCTCCTTATGACCCAAAGCTTACAGGTATGCCCTCTGCCATTGCAAAGTTCCACTTCTCAAAGCTCACAAGGCCACCAGAGCAGGTCTTCTCAGAGCATGTGATCACCTCTCTCAAAACCATATCTCTACGCACAATGCTAAATAAGACCATGCTATACGCTCAATATATGGTAAAAAGGTATGACGACAACCTATATACTTTCATAGATGCTGACCTCCATAACCTCTGTGTATTTGACCTAATATTCCTTCACAAGATATTGAACAAATACATGGAGAGGAGGTCAACATATTCGATTTCTCTTAGAAGGCTGATTGAGGTAATGCGCGCTCAAGTCAAGTTCTACAGCCAGAAAGATTTCGACATCGCGATGAGGTTGGCCCAGCCAGAGCTAAAAATTTCTCCTCCACAGAAATACCAAGTTGGCTGCTTAGATTTCATCCCAACACCATTGTCCACAATCCCATCTTTGGGTTTGTATTCCTGGACAAGGATGAAATTCTAAGGTTCTTCGATCCCAAAGAGACGCACAAATATTCGACATAGTCTCTTGAGTGGGTGTTCAACCTAGTGGTGACAGAGGTGCAGAGAGGGCATTTAAGGGCGGATGAAGTGAACCACCTTCTGGAAACGATCGAAGTTTAAGTCACCTTCAGAGAATGGATATTCAAAGTCTACAGAACTATCAAGTCAGATCTGTAATTTGCCGTAGATGACTATCCAGACTCTGCTGTGGACTAATTCTTGTAATAGTGTAGGCCTGAGCAACAAATTTTTCAATTCGTTCATTTATGTAATTCTTTTCAGAGGATGAGTTTAATCTCCTCTTGTAATTCTTTCAATTAGTCACTTCTTGCAACCATTTGTCTAAATTTACTTTTCCATACTTAGGGGAAGATTGTTAGCTCTAATATTCACTTCTTGTAAAAGTATGAAAAAGTATTCTRCAAGTATTGACAGAAGAGTATCTTCCACAGAAGATAACGGAGGACTAGTAACAGAAGTTGTTTCATTGTGCAAGTAAAATGTGACAAAACCTCTGATGTTTCTCACAGAGGTTCTAGAAAATGGTCCTCTGGCAATAAGATCATATAAGTCAATTATAGCAAAGCCTCTGGGATGGCTCACAGAGGGTCTGCGGATTTCGTCTTCTGTGAAGATCTTGTTCTACTGTTTTTTTAAAGGTTGTAGGCTGCATGTGCTTCTCACGTGACTAGGTCTTAATAGACTTTATTTGGATGGCTTAGATGATTTCACACGTCTAGATCATGTCAGTAAKGTCGTTAGGAACTAGTATAAATAGTGGCTAAGGCCTTTGTATTCAGTGAGCTTCCGAATTGTAATTGTCTTATTTTCAATTGAATGAATTGAAAAACCTTTGAAGCTATTCTCTTGTGTTCATCTTCTTCCTCATATTAACTGTGTGTTCTTGATTTAATTACTCTGTTCTGTTCTTATTATTGTTTCTGCTGCATTGTAATCGTCCTAGAGTTCATTCAGAGTAATAGATCAATATCAAAGCTGAATTTACAGGTCCAACATCAGCCACAAACCCTTGTTGAGTTTAAGCTCACTCAGATATGCTTGTTCTCTTGGGTAGGTTTGTCGATTCTGACATTCCATAGAGGAATTTCTGTCAAGCACTCAGTCCCTCCTAATTTTTACTGTAAGCTCAGTTGATCACAACAGTTGATCAAGATGATATTGCAATGAAACACAATGATCAGATATAAACCTGATCAAGATGTAGCTTTAAAGCAGAATCAGACAAGGACTAATACGCAAAATCAGATTATTCAAAATGTGAGAGAAATGAATGAAGATCTGTAAGAACGAGTTTACAGATTCAGAATATTCAAAGAATTGCAAAATATGTATCAATCAAAGAAGAAAAAAATCAGAAAACAAACTTTGATTACTAACGAGCGTATTATCACCGAAAATGATATTATTTTAAGAGACGTGATAATAACAGTTTGAAGAATAGCTGAAACATGTATTGGAGTTATGTTTGATGAGAACTTACGCAAGTAAAATCTCAGGAAATACCTTAGAAAATGTACTCGTTTCCCAAGAAAATATTTACTTTCCGAAAACATTTATTCAAAAATTCTAGAGACTCCCCCTAGAATATAGATTTAAGAAATGTTTCAGTTAAGCTCAAAAGAAAAAAATGGAAATATTTTAAGCACGGTTCCTAAACTGAGTATTTAGAAACCACAATCGTTTAAGCACGGGTCCTGAACTGTGTTGTTCAGAAGCCTTAGTTTGGACAAATTACAACTCCCCCTGAATTAGTGCATCATCTGTATGAATTTCTGATCAGCGCAGTAATGACACACCTACAAAATAAGACCAGATAGATTTTGGTACCCAAACGAACTTGGGTCCTTTTTTATTAGTATCAGGTTGTAGGATGTTATAACTTCCAAACCATCTATTTTTATTAGATGTTTTAGCACTTTTAACAGGATGATTATATACAAAATAAGATCCATACAAATTATTGTTATCATACCTGTTATTAACTTTCCAATTCTTCTGAAATCTGTTATCATCAATCCACCTGTTGTACTGTTTCCTGTTCACAAAATATGTTGTTTTGCATGTGAAGCACATGATTCTTCTCTTGCTAAGATTTATCAAGTTAGAAGTGGATCTCACAACACAAGGAAGATTGTTAGTGACAACAGAATTATGGGATGAAACATATTCAGATTTATTAACCCAAATGCTTTTAACTTTTGAAGAATAATTGGATGATCTGATGACGTACCCTTGATAATACTGATTAGAAGAATGAGAATAGTTCTTAGAAACAGTTGATTTAGGACTGCTTGAATAACTGTTATACTTTGAACAGTCATAAAAGCTAGTTTTACACTGAGATTGAGAACCAGTTGAGCTTTGAGCACAAGAAAAGTCTTTAACTTTTTTAAAAAGATGGTCTCGTTCATCAGGAACTAAATCATATTTCTTTTTAAGTTCAGTTCTCATCTTTAGTTCAGTTTCAAGTTCTGTCTTCATATCAGACAGTTTCCTTGAAGTATCTAGGAGTGTACCTTCTAACTCCTTCTTCAGCTTCTCAAACTTCTTCTTCTCATTATCAAACTCTCTTCTCTCTTCATCCGATCTGCTTTTCTCATTTTCAGAAGCAATGTCGAGCCACTTTTACTTTTCAGCAAGCTCTTTAGCTATAGCTACATATTTCTTTGAAATATTTCTCTTTTCGAGCGCAAATAGCTTCTCCTCTTCATCTAAAGATTTATGCTTTTGAACAATGCTGTCAGACAGTTTCTGATTCTGGCTCATACATTCTTCTCTGATCTCTTCATTCTCTTTATCAGTCTTGGCTCGTTCCAAGATGATTAGCTGCTCAAAATCAGAGATCTGCTTTAACAACATTTTAGCGTTCAACTCAAGAGAGTTTATCTTATTTTCATAAGATATGTGTTCAGCACCGAATCTTTTCTCTATTTCAATAAATCTCTTCTTCTCTTTCTCGAATTCTGATATTTCAGTATTCAAACTCTGTTCAATTTCCAAAACTTTTCCTTTCTCTAAGTCCAGTAACTTCTTTAACTCACTCAGATCACTCTTAGACTTATGAAGTTTATCAGTTAAGTCCTCAGTCTCTGTATTATTCCTACTAGAAGAGTTCCTCTAAATTTGCAGTTCACTTCTAACCTCTTGAAGATTATTAAACAAATCTTTATTAGCTTTACTCCAAGTTTTCAATTCATCATTATACTCTTTTCTGACAGAATTCAGAGTGTTCTCCAACTTTTCAATCCTATACATGAAATCATTTTCAATACGTTCACATCTTTCTTTATGTTCCCATTTTAGATCTTTAAAAAATTCCTCATTTGCATGATTTTCATAGAACATATTGATATATTTATCTGTATAGTCCTTTAAGCTTTTCTCTAATTCAGAAACTTTATCTTTCAGCTCTATATTCTTCTTCTCAAAATATACTTCCATTTCAAAAATCAAGATTTGATCACAAGAATCTAATGTAGTGAAATCAAACAAAGAAGTCAAAATCAAGTAAGCTAAAAAAAATTACCAGAAAACTCAAAAACTGTTGAGAAATCAGAAGATCAGCGAAAACTATCAAAAATCAATAAATACAGTCAAAAACTGTTGAAAGCAGTTAAAACTGATAAGAAACAGTTTACGTGACACAAAACGATTCAAAAATCTCAAAACAGTTCGGAACAGTCCAAAAACAGATCAAAAATAGTGAAATTCTGAAAAGACATAAATTTTGGTGAAAAGAAAGGAAAAAAATAGGTAAACAAGTGAAATCTAGAAAAAAATTTGATCCAAAAAAAAATGAGAAAGAAAGAAAAAAAAAAAACTTTATCAAGAAAGTAGGCTAAGAGAAAAACAATTAAAAAATGGGCATGGAAATTAAGAAAGCCCAAAGATGAATCAAATTGGATGCAATTTATGGCCCAAATCAATTAGGAAGACGAAGATAGAACAAGAGACTTGAATGAACACTGATACATCCATCTTCATACAATTGTTAGGCCACTTTGAGATCAATCTTCATACAAGCTTCAAACATCCATGGCAGATCTGATAATTCTTGAAGAACATGAGAGGAGATAGGTGAGAGAAAAAGTCAACTTTCAAACTTTGGACAAACCTCTATTATTACATATATGATTTTACAATGAGCTCCTACCTAAAATTACACTAATAAAATCTATTTATAAGGTCAAACTTAAACCCTCTAGTCAAATTCAAACATTACCGAAAAGTGAAACACGATGTCTAAAACAATTATAGACAATTTTATCTTTCAAGACGAATACAATTTAACACTGTTTTTCAGTCCTAACACATAGGACCACAAAGATCCATATGTAGAAGATGTAGAGGATGATCAGTATTAAATTCTGCTTTGGTCTTATGAGAAACGCTCTTCATTTTACCCATTTCGCATGCTGCGCAAACATGGTCTTTATAGAATTTAAGCTACGGAAGACCTTTCACCAAGTTGTCACATACCAACTTGTTCAGATTCTTAAAATTGAGGTGAGAAAGACGTCGATGCCACAACAGGTTTTGCTGCAAAGAAACCTTGGATAACAAGCAGAATTCAGTATCCATTTGTGCTTTGATAAGTCAATCGTGTACAAATTAAATTTTCTGGATCAAGTGAGAAGTTCCTTACCATCAGAAGTACGGACACTGCATCGGTTAGCTTTAAAACAAACTTCCAGATTTTTATCATATAATTGACATATGCTAAAAAGATTATGTCCCAGGTCCTTCGAGATACGACACTTTCTTTATTATTAAATTTCCAGAAATTACGTCACCATATCTAAGGATAGGCGCGCATTGATCATTACCAAACCATACTGTGCCACCAAAAGATTCAACAAAACTAGAAAGTAACTCTTTCCTACCAGTCATGTGTTTTTGAGCATCCAGAGTCTAAAAACCACACATGTCGGTTTACCTGCACATTGAAGCAGTTGGATTTAGGTACCCATTTCAGTATGGGTCCTTTCAGATTAACTCGAGTTGGTGGTATGCTGTAATTGCCAAACCAACTTTCTTTGAAAATGACCTTCTTTTTAATAGTAGATATATCATTATGCATAACATGATGAGCATGAAAATAAGTAAAAGGCACAAATTCATCCCATCGACAAAAAGAACAACTCATTTTGCTTTTCTTGATATCAAAAATTTCACTGAATGAATATTTCTTTACATTCACAGTGTTATTGAATATATAACTTGCAAAATGGTTCTTCCTAAGATAATTTGATGATTTGATGATTTTTGTATATCTACAGATGTAGATCCTTTCACTTTTCTTGATATAAAAAACTTCAATGAATTATCTTAAACATGAGAAACAAAATCATTTGTTGATTCCAGATCTCTCAATAACACTAAGGGGCTGTTTGTTTGGCTCTTAATGGTGACATTAAGAGCCAACCTCTTAATCGGTAAGAGGTAAGGATTGTTTGGCAAAAAAATAAGCCTCTTAATGGTTACATAACCCTCTTAACCATTTTGTGTCCAAGCCTTCGCTAAACCATTCAGATTTATTTTTTCCATGTTTGCCCTTTCTACACAGCCCTTCCTTCACATCGCCTCCCACCCCCCACGATTGTTGGTCTCCGTCTTCACCCCCTCCCTGATTGTCGTTCTTCCGGTCGCCGTCTATGATTGCCGTCTTCGAACAGCTCTTTCGATCGTCGTCTTCCAGCATGTCGTATTTCTTTGCTTCATATCATCTTCCAGCAACTCGTATTTCCTCGCTTCCTACCATCTTCCAGCAGCTCGTCTTCCAACAGCTCTTCCGATCGTCGTCACCGTCCTCCATTCTTTTCCACATCGCTTCAGGTATTTCCTCGCTTCCTATACCGTCTCCTTCCTATACCATAGCAACTTCTGTCGTTATCTGGATGCGATTGAGTGTCATGAGAAACAAAAAATATAATGTATGTGCCCAAGTTTGTTATGTTCTTGAAAAGTATGTGCTAATCTATAATGTAGACACAAATCTTGCAATTTCTAGCAAAAGATACCTTTGAAATCTGAACTGTACTACTACTATGTATATGCTGCCTTATGGTTCTAGCATAGACTAGGGTTCTCTCCCACAGTCTTTTAGAGATCAAGCAGTGGGTAGTCAACATTTATAAGATCATGATGTTCTTGCAGTATCTATGATGAAGCTCCATTATTGTTCCTGTTGCTAGTCCTCTGTATGATTTTGTTCCTGTTGTTTTGAACAAGTAATGTTATGTTTGTTTGGATTAATATGAAATATGTAGTTACATTTACAAAGTAATTGTTTTATTTAGATGTCTGCCAAACAACTATATTTCATTCAGTACTAAATCATACAGAGGGTTAAAATGGTAAGTTGTTGTCATTCATAGAACATTTACCAAACAACCATATTTCATTCAACACTTAACCTTTCTGACCCTCTTAACCATTTTGACCACTTAACCATTCTGCACAAAATCATTCAGCAACTGCCAAACAACCCCTAATACTTAAGTTACGAATAACCTAAATATGTCGTGTGGATGAATAAAATGAAGAACACTCAAGAACACAAGATGAATATTCAAGAATATACTAACTGCCGAATGATTCACTTTATTCCAAATGATCGTGTAAAAAGCTTAACCGATTACAAGAGTGCTAACGCCTATTTATATTAGAAAGCTAAATAAGGATATTCCTATATATGGAAGATATTATGCAAATCTCTTATAAAAAGGAAAGATTATCTAGACATGGAAAGTAAATAAAGCAAAGTAAATCTTTGAGAATCCAACTGTCGATTGGTCATCTCCAGCTGTCTTGTATGGGGCATTGATCAACCAAGTCTTGATATCTTCTTCATCAAGTGCCTCTGGTTGAATAGTCGTGGAAGACTTCAAGTGTTGGTAGCCAGAAGGGTTATGGAGATGTGCTTTTCATCGCACCTTTGGTCGTTCATCGACCTTCTGGTTGTATTGGACACTTAGTCGTTTTGCCTGGAAGTCTTCCATCGGCCTTCTGGTCTCTCATACTTGTTGTTTTTTATAACTTTTACAAATATGAGTTATGGGGTCTAACAATCTCCCCCTAAGTAATGAAAATACAAACAATGGCTAATCTGTGAACATTCAAAGGATAAGTGAAAGATAAAGGCTGATCTAAGAGAAAAACATCCTTTGCCAAATTTTTTCATTGGACTAGGTGTTGGATGAATTCTTACAGGTGATGGAATGAAAATGAAATTACATAAAATAATTCATTCATGGTCTCCTTAAGATATCTTCCAGAAACGCATCATTAGTCCTTTATATCAGATGACTGTGGAGATCTCATGAATGAGTTATTGACCTTCTCTCATCGGTACCTGAGGTCTGCCTAATCCATCTCTGATGACATTCTGAAACCATTCAAGTGTTGTGGTTGAATACTTGAAGGCCTCAGTCAGTCTAAAGAATTTCTTCACACGAAACTCGTTTTTGAACACCAATCTGAGCTCTGGTTGTGTCAAGACTGAGGCAGATCTCTTCTATTGTAGGCCTGGAAAGTCTTCGTCTGGAGGAGTGTAGGAAAGTCTTTCGATGCCGAGTTCAAGAGCAATTTAAAAGTCGCTCTTTGCTCTAAACTTAACCAAGTTCTCATCCTTTCTACTATCGCTCGATTTGCCATCCCAAATCTGATCCCTTGATGCTGTCGCTGAGCTGTGTGTCCATATAGATCAATCAAGTCTCTCTGGATTGAGATTGATCAAGTCATTGTCGTTGAAGATGCTGACCTTCCCATGGGCTTGCTCCATGGTGTACTTGATGTATTTGATTGCTCAGTTAGCAGAGGTTCTCATTTTGATGTCAAGAACCGTCTTGATTCCACCGTTCGAGAAGACAGCTTGTGGTGGAGAGGTCGTCTGTCTTACGAACCTATGGCGCAAGAGATTCATCGACTCTATTGATAGCATGGGAGGATTGAGTACCAAATTTTTTATCCCGATCGTGGTAAAGGTACTGATAGATATTTTCCATCATTACTGGTTCCCTTAGTGGCATCTCTGGACGTCTCCTCAGCGACTCGAAGTTGGCAATAATCTCATCAACTATGCCTTGAGGAGGATGCCTTGATGAGTAAGGGATGTCTGCTAGCACTTGTGATGGTTAGGTGATCGATGGTTGATGTTGGGTGATGGGTTCTGTTTGGGTTGAGGGTTCTGTGTGGGTTAAGGGTTGTGTATGGGTTGAGGATTGAGGTGATGGTATGGGTTCTGGTTGTGATGGTTCAGGTTGGGTTGGCTCTGGTCGAGCTATTTCTGGTTCAATGGGCTCTGGTCCAAGTATTTCTGGTTCAATGAGCTCTGGTTGGGGGTATTTTTGGTTCAATGAGCTTTGTTTGGGTTGGTGGTTGTTGAGGTAAGGTAGGTTTTCTTATGATGGGTTCTGGTTGAATGAGTAGGGCGATGGAAGGTTCTATATGAGGAGGTGTTAGTGATGGAGTAAAGGGTTGGTTAATTTCTAGATGAGGGGTATGTGGGTTTTCATCGGATGAAGAACTCACGTCAATTGGTGATTGATTTTGGATGTGGGTTTTTGGGTGCTAGCTATGGGAACATGTACATTATGTACATCTTCAGAGGGCTGAGCCTGTAGTTTCCTAGCTTGGGTTCCTTGGGATGTTGAGGTTTGGTGGCTTTGAGGTGGTGGTGGTCCAACGGTTTCCATTGGTTGTTGAGCCATGTTCTCCCCCTCATGAGGACCTATACCATGATCATCTTGGTCAGGATCCTCATGCCTCTGCCTCTTAGAGGGGCGGTCTGTTGAGCATGAGGCTCTGCTGCGCTTCTTCCTTAGCCTCATGCACTCGACAAAAGAGTGCATTCGCTTTCTTTTGCGTCGTTGTTCCATTGTATGAAGAAGAGTGTTTGTACGGTCTTGTTGTTGAGGGAGACTTTTCTTCAACTCATTGGTTTGCTCTAAAGCTCTGGTTGCAAACTTTGCACTTATCTCGTTGAACAAGGAGATAAGTGCCTTTGAGAGTGCTCTCATGTCGGCTCTGGTGGCTAGGTCTGCCGGGGTGGAGATGGGAGTTGAGGCGGGAGGAGGGATGGAGGTTGAGGTAGTGGCTGGTGGTGGGATGGTGATGGAGGCTATCATGTTCCTCATCTCTGCAACAAAAGATGTAAAGGCTTCATCGAACAATGGAGCTGCAGAGGGGGGGGTAGAGGAGGGGTTGGTTGAGGTATTTGGGCAAGTATGGTAGCTGGAAGTGTGGTGAGGGTAGTGTTTATGGTGTTTAGTTAGGTGGTGATGGAGGCGATGGCTTCATCGGTCGTAGTTGCCTGGGCCGTGAGGGTTGCGAGGGTGTTCATCATGGTTTGGTTGCGAGTGGTGGAGAAGGTAGATGTAGTGTTGTGTTGTTTGGTGATGGTTTGTTGAAGCATTTGGAGGCGGGTGGTTTTATCTTTTTCATGGGCCTCGAGGGAAGCAAGGGATTGTCAAATGGGTGTAAGGTCGATCGATGGAGTGGATTCGACAATCCTTGCTAACGTGAGTTTAAGGTCATCCAAGGACCATTGAGTCGAGTCAACAAAGGCCTGGAACTCTGCCTTTGTGACTAACTCAGCTCTGGGGGTAACCCTTACAACAACAGATGCTGTAGGTTGTGCCTCAGTTCCAGAGGCGCCTTCATTGCCTTGTGTGAAGGTAGGAAATGAGGGACTTCTATCATGTCCTCGATAGTCCTCTAGTGAGGAATTATCTCTTGATGTTTCGACATCAACTTCTTCTTCCACGACTTTAGAGGCCGAGTAAGAGAAGTAGATGTGTGACCCCTTCGCTAGATCAAGTATCGAAGGGGGTGGTGCAGGAATAGAAGATCGCTCTGAACAATCTATGGGAGCTTCAAAGTCAGAAGCAACACATGCTTCTGGTTGTGTGGTGGGTTGTGGCAAGCTATGAGGTGATGTATCTCTTATTTCTTTATCACCCCCTGTTGGGAGAGAGGTGATGGATGATGTGGCTCCTCAGCAAAGTCATCTCCAGAGGCCTGAAGAGTGGCATCTGGATGGCTAGCTTAGGTTGGGATTGGACTGGGCCGTCCTTGTTCAATACCCCTTTGGCCTTGATCGCCAGGGTTAGCAGATGTGGTTGCCCTTTGGGAGGTGGATGGGATAGAAGTGTTTATGGGGCCGGGGGATGCTGGAGGAGTGTCATCATCCGATGAAGACGACTCCTCCTGAACTCCCTCGCTTGTATCTGGGGAAGGCACTATTTGCTCTGGGGTAGCTTCCCTCGGTTCTTGGGCCTGCAGAGAGCGTTCATACTTCCTACGGCATTCAGACGTCTCTGGGATGACGCTGAGCATTGCCCTTGAGATGGGCCTTTTTGTAGGGTAACCATCCTTTGAGATGGTTGGCCGATGGTTGTTCATGAGATATTGAAGGGTGAACGGTTCTTCGCTTGGCAGATTATGCCTCTTCATCGCGTCCCTTATGAATAAGGCAAGGAAACGCGGGCAGAGCAAAGAAGATATTGGCTTTCCTGCGGCCATGAGTTTGTTTTTCTTGATGACCGCTGCATGGATTTTGTTGTATATGAGGAGTGCGTTGTCCAGCGGTAGGTTGAAAAATAGACCGTAGATAATGGTCATAATGTTTATGTTTCCTTGATCCATGCCTTCGAGCTTGCAAGTTAGGGCTCGGTTAACGATCGAGAAAAACATATTCCACATGGGAGGCAGGAACTGCCTCTTGATGTCCGAAGCGTTGCGGAGTTCACGGTTGTAATCCAACATTTTGATGAAGCGAAGGATGTCTGAACTTGTTGGTGGCTCGGCATATTGTTCGATCCTGAGCTCCTATCTAGTTGGAATAAACAGGACCTTCAAGATTTTTGCGCGGGAAATTTTCACCAAGCAAACCAACTTGTTTGGGACATTAATGTCCCCTATGATCCCACGGTTCTCCAGGAAGAACTCGTAGGTCTACCAGTACTATTGAATGTATTTCATCGGCACCCCGTTGTCAGAGAGGTTGAGTGCCGGTTGTATAATGCAATTCTGAAAGAACTCGATCATGATTGCAAACTTGTCTTTGAAAACATTTGTGCGAAGATCGATGGCGTGGTTGTTTGGCTTAATCGGCAAGAAGACTAGAGCACAGCTGTCTGCGCCGGTCGATTGCATGTGGCTGTCAATGTTGTGGGATTCGTGAGAGGCGGAGGACACCATTGTTGGAGAGGAAAACGGTTGCAGGTTCGTCAAAGTTCGAATGTTCTTTAGAGAGAATAGTTCGTGTAAAGAAGAACTTGTTGGAGAAGATGGGTTTAAATAGGTGGGAAAGTGCAACGAGTGGGATTTTAAAAATAATATTTAAATGGTAATGATGGTGAAAAAGATGTTTGGGGAAAAGAGGATCGTGATGGTGATCGTGGGCCGTAAATATGCACATCATCATAAATGAAGGTGGACACGTGTCAGATGGGGGTTGTTTGTTTGGAAAATGAAGGGTTTTTGAGGAACATCCTTTTTGAAGTTGTCAGGCGCGTGTGGGATACAGACGACTTTTGGGGCATTTGAAAGTTTTTGAAATGATTACTCTATAAGGATAAAACCTTAAGAATAATCATTTAAATAATATTTATTTATTTTTTTAAAATTCCACCTTTATTGTTATAAAATGGCTTTCAGTGAAAGATAGGTTTTGATGGAAAAACAAGTCATGTCAATTGAACCAGAGGGGCTCTGGTTGCTCATGACAATATTGTGGTTGAACCAGAGGGCTCTGGTTATAAATGATGAATTCATTCATCGATGGAATATTGGGTTTTATGAAACAGAGAGTCTGGATAGACAAACCAGAGGCTCTGGTTGATCATTGGAAACCCTTAGATGTAGAAAGATACCCTTTATTAAAGACCAGAGGGTCTCTGGTTGAATGCAAGGGATGAAACATTATTAATATAGCATTTTTGTGATCTAGAGGCTCTGAATACACGAATCAGAGACTCTTGGTAGGAAAATGCATACTTGGAAGAACCAAGAATTTGAACCAGAGGGTCTCTGGTTGACTGGAGATGTACAACCAGAGATGGGTTTGGCTCAATATGGATGCATGATGGTGAATGAGTAATGCAAAACCCCCCCTCAAATGATGCATTGGGTTTGGCAATGAGTAAAAATTCCCCCTAGAATCAATACGAAGGATGAATGAGATGACCAGAGTCTCTGGTCTATACAACCAGAGGCTCTGGTTGTGAATGATGGGCAAAAATGTATGAATTAATGGCTAAGATGGTGAAATGGATGATTGAAATGATGGACCTTTGGGACTAGAGGGCTCTGGTTCCAAAGACTTAGAATCCAGAAGCTCTGGTCTATAGAACCAGAGGCTCTGGGTAAGGATGATGAAAAGATGATGAATGAATGCAAGGTTAGTATGCTTGTGAAGTCCAATTTGGACCAGAGGGGCTCTGGTCGCAAAGGACATGGAAACCAGAAGCTTTGGTCTTTGGAACCAGAGGCTCTGGTTCCATTATGAATGAAATATGACTAAGTAAAATGTATGAAAGTATGAGGGGAGACTAAGTTTGGGACCAAAAAAAGGGGGGGCTCTGGTCTCAAAGGATTGGAATCCAGAGGCTCTGGTTGGGAAGGGATACTTGGTGAAAATGCACTAAGTATTTTTTTTGGACCAGAGGGGATTTGGTTCTAAAGGCGATGAAAAATTTTGGCCAAAAATTGAACAAGTATTTCTAATTTGCCAGAGGCTCTGGTCTTTAGAACCAGAGGCTTTGGTTTAGAGTACTAGGTGATCATGGCTATAATAATGTATCACTTTTAGGCATAACCAAGGGATAGTGAGGATCTCTGGTTTTAAACGATAAATTGCTTCTATGTGGTGAGATTCAACATACCCATCTTGCTGACAAGAAATAAAAGTCTTTTCTCATCAAGAGCTTTTGTGAAAATGTCAGCAAAAGTTGAATCTCTGTAGGAAGAAAGTACATCTCTATTGTTCCCTTTTCGACATGATCTTTAAGAAAGTGGTACCTTTCATCGATGTGCTTTGTCTTGGAATGCTACACATGATTTGCAGAGATAGCTATGGCACTCTTGGAGTCACAGAGGATGGGAATTTTTTCATATTCAAAGCCATAGTCCTTAAGCTTGGTCTTCATCTAGAGAACTTGTGAATAACAACTAGCAGCAGCAACATATTCTGCTTCTGCTGTAGAGGTTGAAACACAATTTTGTTTTCTGGATGTCCAACTCACTAGCTTGTCCCCCAAGAGTTGACAGCTTCTAGATGTACTCTCTCTATCAAGCTTGCAACCTGCATGAGCTGCATTTGTGTAGGCAATTAGATCAAAGCCTGAGTTCTTAGGATACCAGAGACCCAATGAAAGGGTTCCCTTGAGGTAGCTAAAGATCCTCTTGACTGCAGAGAGATGAGATTCCTTCGGATTAGCTTGATACCTTGCACAAAGACATTTAGCAAACATAATATATGGTCTACTAGTGGTTAGGTACAAGAGTGAACCAATCATGCCTCTGTAGGTTGTTACATCCACAGATTTGCCTGATGGATCAGCAAATAACTTAGCTCCTGTAGCCATTGGTGTTCTCATCAATGATGAATTTGAGAAAGAGTATTTCTTCAGAAGGTCAGTCACATATTTTGACTGATTGATTAAAATCCCTTCTGAAGTTTGTTTAATTTGAAGACCAAGGAAGAAACTAAGTTCTCCCATCATACTCATCTCAAATTTGCTTTTCATCAGCTTTGAGAATTTTTTGCAAAATTTAGCATTGGTAGAACCAAATATGATATCGTCCACATCTATTTGCACAAGTAATATATCACCTTTATGTTTCTTGAGAAAGAGAGTTGTATCGATGGTACCTTTTTCGAATACATTGTCGATGAGAAAGGTAGAGAGTGTATCGTACCAGGCCCTAGGTGCTTGTTTCAGCCCATAGAGAGCTTTGTCTAGAAAGTAGACATAATATGGATGCTTTGGATTTTCAAACCCAGGGGGCTACTGCACGTATACTTCTTCTTGAAGCTTACCATTAAGGAAGGCAGACTTGACATCCATCTGATAGACCTTGAAGCCTTTGTGTGCTGCATAGGCTAGGAATATTCTGATGGCTTCAAGTCTTGCAATAGGAGCAAATGTTTCATCGTAGTCAATCCCTTCTTCTTGGCAGTAGCCCTTGGCAACAAGCCTGGCCTTGTTCCTTACGACTATGCCATCTTCGTCCTTCTTCTTTCTGAAGACCCATTTGGTTCCTATAGTCGTCTTCCCTTTGGGTAGAGGCATGAGGGACCACACTTTATTTCTTTCAAACTAGAGTAGTTCTTCTTGCATGACATCTATCCAGTTTGGGTCTTTTAGGGCCTCAGAAATCTTCTTTGGTTCGATCATACTCAAAAAGTTGGCGAAAAGGCATTCATTTGTAGTGGTTGATCTTGTCTTGACACCAGATGATGGATTACCAATGATTTGATGATGTGGATGGTCTTTTGTCCACTTGGTGCAAGATTAGGGTTCTAGAGCAACAGGATGCAGTTCTTCATCGACCGATGGAACTGCTTGCTCCCCCTCGAAGAGATCATCTCCAGAGTGATGCTCTGGTTCTGAAGACACAGAAGAAGTAGAAGGTGAAGTAACATGAGTTTTAGAAAGAGTTATACCTTCAGCATTGGAGACTTCATGTTCTTCATCGGTTCTGGAACAAGGTTCTTCAATATGTGCTTGTCCAGAGGCCACTTCTTCTTCGAAGATGTCTTCAAATAAGTGAGCTAACTCTGATTCATTGGGTTTTCCAAGTGATGAATCAGAGGCCCTCTGTTGTAGTCCGAGTCCTAAAATGCTTTGTCCAGAAGTCATTAGTGAAGAATCATCAAAGGACATGTTGATGCTTTCGATAACGATGTTTGTCCTTTTGATGTATACTCTGTAGGCCTTTGCAGTTTGAGAATATCCCAGAAAGATCCCTTCATCAGCTTTCTTGTCAAACTTGCCAAGATATTCCCTATCATTGAGAACAAAGCATTTGCACCCAAAGACGTGGAAATATTTGACATTTGGTCTTCTTTGGTTGAAGAGCTCATAGGGAGTCTTCTGGTGCCTCTTGTTGATGATAGACTAGTTCTGGGTGAAGCATGCTGTGGAAATGGCTTCGGCCCAGAAGGTGGGTAACTCCGATGAAGCAAGCATGGTCCTTGCTGCTTCCACTAAGGTTCTGTTCCTTCGCTCCACTACTCCATTTTGCTGTGGAGTTCTAGCTGCTGAAAAGTTTTGGGAAATACCTTTAATGATGAGATATTCATCGATTCTTGCATTTCTGAATTCAGTTCCTTTCTCGCTTCTAACTTTGATGAGTTTGCGCTATAGGAGGACTTGGAGCCTTTTCATCACCCCCGATGAAGAGTTCAGGAACGTCTGATTTCTTCTTTACGAACTCAACCCAAGTGTAACTAGAGTATTCATCAACTAGTACCAAGATGTACTTCTTTCCAGAGAGGCTTTGTGTATAGATAGGCCCATAGAGGTCGATGTGGATCATGTCCAAGGGCTTGGAGCAGAAGGTTTCTGACTTTGTTCTATGTGAGGCCCATTTCAACTTTCCCATCTTGCAGGCTGAGCATAGATGATCTTTTTCAAAGTTGATATCAGGTATCCCCTTGACCAGCTTCTGCTTGGCTAGCTTCCTTAGAACATCTAAATTCATATGTGAGAACTTCTGGTGCCATAGCCAATTTTCATCGCTCTTATGGGATACAAGGCAAAGGGTGTCTTGTCCCACAGAGGAAAGAAAGTCCAGAAGATAGAGATTCCCTTCTCTCTTCGCCTTGATGATGGTTTGGCCAGGCTGTGTTTCGATGATGCAGAAACCCTTGCGAAATCTGACTTCAAGACCCTTGTTGCAAAACTGGCTTATGCTTAGTAAGTTATGCTTTAGACTTTCAACATAAGCCACTTTACTGATGGAGATATTGCCTTTGCTGAATGTGTCGTATCCCTTGATGGTACCCTTACTGTTGTCTCCAAAAGTGACAGAGCCTCCAGATTAGTTGATAAAGGAGGACAACTGACTTTTATTACCAATCATGTGTCTGGAGCAACCTAAATCCATATACCATGGTTGCACATGCTGGTCCTACAAGACAAGTTAAGGGTTTTTAGGTACCCATTTCATAATGGGTCCTCGCTTGTTAGTCGGGGAGACGACCTTTTTCTTTTCATCAGCCGTCTTTGTAGTGGGCTGATTTCAATTACTCTTAGCCTTTGCAGGCTTAGGTCTATTTTCAATTCCCTTGGCCTTAGGCTTCGGCTTTTTCACGTTTTCATCGGTTTGAACATTATAGCGATAGACGTGTTTGGAAAACATGCAGCGATGAGTTAAAATATGATTCCTCAGATTTTGTAAAAGAGCTAAACATTGGCAGTTGGGAACTTTAGGACAAGAATGTTTAACTTTCTTTTTATTCGATGAAGAAGAAGTAAAAGCAGAGGATGAAAATTCTATCCTAGCATTTGTTGTTTTTACAAACTTCCTACAATGTCCAGATTTTTTATTTGTATTGGGAGGCTTGGGCTTTACTTCTTTCCTGAGAATGGGCTTCTTTTCTTAAGCTGAAGGAGAAGAAAAGTGTTGGTTAGAATGTTCAGAGGCTGGCCACTGCTTTTTCTGTTCGCGAGTAAACTTAATGAATTTAGATGAAGTGCTTGGGCCATGTGAAGTATCGTTGGCAGACTTGGCATTACTCATTTTTCCTTTTCCTCTGTCTGAAGTTTTCATAGGTTCTAGAACTTCAGATTTCATTGGGGCCTTGAAGGCTTGAGGTTTCTTATCCTCAATGACCTCTGGTGATTCGCAGATTATTTTTCTTCAGAATCAGAATCAAGGGAATCTCTTGCGGATTTCTCGAAATCAAAATGCTCATGGATGTTTGTGGGAGGAATAGGTTCAGAAGTTGATGGTTCAGAGTGATCCGTTGGGGGTTCCATCACTTCTGATTTGGTAGACGAACTTCCAATATCACTTGGATGGTTCATCGATTCATCAGATGATGGCTCCTTACTAAGATTCTCTTTCCCATCAACAACACTTGCTGATGAAGTAGTGGGATTGATGACCAAAGGCTCTGGATTAACCATAAAGTTTCCGTCTATCTCTGATGTGGAGGCATCATTCTCTTCATCAGAATTCTTACTTGTGCTGCTCTCATACACCACATTTTCAAAATCCTGTCTCAAGATAACAGTTTTCCATCGACTTTAACCCTCTTGAAATTTGCTTTAGGTTTTGGGAAAAAGTCGGGTTTTTGAATGCATCCAAGTTTGAAATCGGATTCAAGGGTGGATTTCTTAGATTCGATGAAACATTCTAGATCATTGAACCCAATCCCTTGATAATCCTTTTGACCGTTAAGTTTTTCATAGACGTCTTGGGGATCCTTATATTTCTTCATTAGGAGTTCATTGGTTTGAAGCTTCTGATGAAGAATCTCCCTTTCTTTTTGGAAGAAGTCTTTCTACCTCGGATTCTTTTAGGGCCTATACCTTCTTTTATAAATCCCTAGTTATTTCCTTGTTCAGATCCATAAGCTTTTCTTCTTCTGATTTTTTGAGTGATGCCATGTGAGTCTTTTCTTTCTCAAGTTCAGCTTTTTCTTCGGTTAGACGATCAGTCTCTCTCTTGTAGAAACTTACTTCGTTTTCCGCTATTATTCTTTTAGATTCTTCAAAATTTAATTTTTTCTTAAGCTTTATAAAATCCTCTGAAAGTTTCATAACCCTTAACTCTGGCTCTAATGGAGCTGAGTTGGTTTCATCGATGAAAGAGTCACATACCTGTTCATCAGAGTCAGAGGCGGATTCTGCATTGGACGTGGCCATGAGACAAATGAGTGCCTTGTCTTCTTCATCAAACGAAGAATCAGACACCCAATTTTCTTTTTCAGCCATCAGGCTTCTCTCTTTCGGATTGTACTTATATTTATTTTTGTAGTAGTCCGCATCCTTCACCAAGCATCCTCTGCATTCTTTTGAGAAATGACCTATCTTTCCGCATATGTAGCAGCGGAGATCATTTTTCCTTCTGTCTCTGTCTTCTCTTCTTTCTTCTCTTCTCTCTTCTCTTTCTTTCTTTCCCTCTCTTCTTTCTTCCCTCTGATGGAATTTCATTGGTTTCTGCTTATATGAGGGCTGGAAATTCTCCCTTCTAGAGTCTCTTCTTTTAAATTTAAAAGAATCCAGTAGAACTGTTTTAAACGGTTTTTAAAAGAAACTGTTTTATGAATTGAAAAACTTAAACCTGTTTTGAAAAAGATTGAGCAGGAACTGTGTTTGAGGGAACAGTTTGGATTTGATACTCTGTTTTTGAGGATTAAGCAAAAACAGATGATTGAGAAGTCATATGTAGAACAGATTGTTCTTATGGTTTGAAGGGTTTGAATACAAACCTGTGTTGAGATTATGGTTGGTTTAAACTATAGACGAGGTTCACTCTAACAGAAAGGTCTGCAGCCTGTCATTGGATGAAATAGTTCATATGAATTTCAGGGGAAATAAGGATGGTCATTGTGTGTGATGGATAGCTATTGCTATAAACAAAAGATTCATGGAAGTAATAAGGATGGTCGTTGTATGTGTGGGAGCATGGTATAACTCTTGCTATTATATCTAATAAGATTGCAACAGATTGGAGTTCTCTCTTCTGGGTGATTTGAGGATTTAGAGATAGTGTTCTTATTGGACATTGTCGTATTGATGTTATGGTTATGGGAAAAATGTGGCTTATGATCATTGATTTTGGCAAAGAGTATTTTGGAACAGAATGTTCATTTTATGAGGAACCAGAGAAGCTCTGGTTGATCCTCACTATTGGACCAGAGGGTTCTGGTTATTGATTTGATGAATATGATTTTTTTTACTAAACATACTAATTGGCCCAGAGGCTCTTTGTCTATTGATAACAGCTTCTGTGTCAAAATCATATTTTAAGAAGTTTTAAGAAAAGGAATTTATACATAAAACTTTATACGAAAGACAGACCAGAAGGGCTCTGGTCGACTTACACGTTGAACCAGAAGCTCTAGTTAGTCTTGATTTTTGAACCAGAAGCTCTGGTTAATACAACCAGAGGCTCTTGTCGAGCAAGAGCTCATTATAGTTATTCTTTTATGAATAAGACTATTTTATTGGTTGGAAGCTTAACTCAAGAACATTACAAGAAAATATATGAGCCAGAAGCTCGGGTTAGTACAACCAGAGGCTCTGGTCGAGAAAATAGAAGCTCTGGTAGACAGACCAAAGGGACTTTTGTCCTGTTTATTAAAATATATTCCAAGTATGATTTGGAATTTGATAACCAGATCTTGGTTATCATCCAAGGTAATTAATACGTGATTATCTGATTATATGATTACGTGATAGCATGATAAATTGATACATTTGATCATGTTAGTATGTGAAAATGTGCATAATTTAGATGCATGAATGAGATTTTGTGTATAAGTGGATGCACATGTTTGTATGATATATATATATATATATATACTACATATATAACCATTTAGATCATTATCTTAATTACAACACTTGAAGCATAGGTTACAACCATTTTATGCAAGAATTTTGAAAAACTCTTAATTACAACTCATAAAACATGGTGTACAAGCTTTTTATGCAAGTATTTCTTAAACACCAAATCCTAATTGGGTCAAACCTGCATTCTCTTATCAGACTTATGTAATTACCTATTTGGGCCGTTACTTTCTTCTTCTGTATCCGATGTATGCGACCAAAACCATTTTGGGTTAGATACAGGTGCCTTTCTTCTTGACAGACCTCGTTTCTCTTGACAATGGTGGTTTTTATGTATCACAACCTCACCGATTTTGACAATTACTTTTTCCCAAGCAGCGGACGATTCTTTTTTCCTAAGCAATGATTCATGCATTCATACTCTCGAGATGCAGGTTTTATTTGTGGTAATCACTCCTGTTCTCATACGCTCCTCTCGCTCCTCTTGATGAAGACATAAATAAGGTATACAACCTATTTAGGTTTGGTTTTGTTCCTCTTGCTTCTCTGTTTGATTTCATATCGATTCATACTCTCCAGTACAAATCAGGTACACCATTAATATAGGTTCGATTTTGTTCCTTCCGCATCTCTGTTTGATTTCATATGGATTCATACTTCTCCAACACAAATCAGGTATACCATTGAAATATCTCTGCTTTTATTCCTCTCGCTTCTCTATTTCAAAATGATATTGATTTCATATGGATTCATACTTCTCCAACATAAATTAGTAATGAAACTTGTATTCCTAAATTTTGTCACTTCCTGTTTGGAAGTAAATCTGTAAATTGCTGCATGTGAATGTGTTAAATTTCAACAGGATGAATCTGATGAAATGTTGAGCCGTGGGATTAAGGATCAAATTTATGATGTCTACCGGTACCTTTCACCAGAGGTTTAGGTGATCTACATCTATCTCTCTCTCTCTCTCTCTTGTACACCTTGGCACAAACATAGTACAATACATGTAGCTTGCTGTAAGTCCTGTAAATTAATTGATTGAAGCTGTCGTATGGCTTGGACTATAACATTACTTGCGTTTTATTTGATATTTAATGTTGTGTGTGCATGCATACATATATATCGTGTAGGAAATAAAAATTTCGTGAGAATGGTAGGAAAGATGTTAGCATAGAAATGTTAACATAAGTTAGCATAAGTTAAAATGAATGAACATACATTAGCATATCTTAACATGAAATGTTACCATATGTTAACATAAATGCTATGTCAACCTCCGCTAGAAAAGTACTTTCTATGCTTCCTACAAAATTTTGATTTCCCACCAGAATCATCTAATGACGAGGATTAAGCTTTTGTCTTCCCAAGAGGTTTTCTAATAACTACTAAGGTTCAAAATGGTTATTAAAGGAGGCAGAGATAGACATTATTAAGCAAATTGTGGAAAGATGATAGCCCTTAGAACCAACGAATAAAAAATGTAGATGCTATTTGGTTATTGATGAGCATGTGGTTTTAAATCGATGGAAGACAGGTAGGCAAAGAATAGATGTTTAAGATGGGGTATAAGAAGAACATTATACACTGAATTACTGAATTTCAAATGTATTTTTTCAACTCTATAAATAATGTGTATGCAGTAATTCTATTTAATCATTTGATATACAACTATATAACTTTTGTGAGGTAACCTGTTATGTTACTCTGTTGAAACTACCAATAGCTATAACATGACTACTATAATTGATAATCATATATGTACATTTTCTGTTAGGAGGTGACAGTTGGTGGGCATCATTACTGTTGCAAGGCAGACAAGTAATTGATAAGAGAGCTACTTGCCTACTAGATATCTAGACAAAAAATCAAACATCCAATGAACTAATTTTTTGGACTTCATTCAGGAGGCCAGTTAAAACTTGTATGTTGTGCTCTATGATACAGAAAATCATTTATAATGATGTTGGTAGATGTGATATGAACGTATGTTTAGCAACCACATCTTATGTTGTTTGCATTTGTCCAAATCTTGAATGTAACACATTTTCCCTTTTTCTCTCTTTTAGTACATGTTGGTGTCTTCTTCGTAACATATGGCATGAGTCTTTTTGTGATTAACTGGAACTTAGTCTCGGGCCCAGATAGAGTTAGTGTCACTTTTTTTTTAATTTGCCTATTTTACCATGACAAGGCATAAAAGAATTTGTTGCGGTGGAAAGAGAAAATTGGAAGTTTGATACTCTCTGTGATCTGTACGATACTCTTACAATTACCTAGGCTGTAATTTTATGTAATACAAAGCGAAAGGTTTTTATTTTTGTACATCATGGAACATATTTTGTTTTGTGGGATGATGTTATCCACCATTATTGTTTGTTCTTTATAGTGTATAACCCTTTTGGTTATCACTTATGAGTCACCTTTTTCGTGGCAAAACTAATATGCATTTTCCAACAATGGGGATATTTCTAGCATCTCATATTTTAGTATTGGTTGAGATAACCTTCAGGATGGAATATTTGGAACATCTCAAGCTTCAATAATTATAAATTACACTACAAATATGTGTTGTAAATTGTAATGATAGCATCTTTATATGATAACTGTATGCCCGAAAATGTCTATAGGCATTGCACACGCATGTAGCTTGGGAATGAATGTAGTTAAGGTAAAACCTACTCCAGTGAATTTAGGTTCAGATTTAACTTTGTCTCACTTTGTGCCGGTGTAGGTGGATTGGTTAACGAGATGCTATGATCTGCAGGTAAAAAATGTTTTGTTGAATTTTAAGAGGTATGATCATTCACCCGCGTTGCATCCCACGGGTACATTCCATGGATAGAACACCTACATTATGTTGAATTTTGAATTATAGAATCTGGCAAAAAATCGGTAGCTAACGAAGTTGTTCTGTGGATAAAAAATCAGCAGCTAAAGGGTTGTTTTGTTGCTAAAGATCAGCAGCTATGGGGCTGTTTTGTGGCTAAAATTCAGTAGCCAACAAAGCTGTATGGTAGATAAAAAAATCAGCAACTATAGGACTGTTTGGATGCCATTTTGAGACTGTTTTGGGCCTTGTTTAGAGGCTGTTTAGAGCTGTCCTACGGGCTCTTTACAGATGTTTTGGGAAGCATGTAGAATGTTCATCTTATACATAAAACTGTGCGTTTGCTGTGATATTCAATGTGGTGGTGGATTTATGGATTTAGACAATTGATCCAAACTTGTTACATCCTAACTAGGATTTTAAACATGTGGAGTCTTTTAAATATGTTGGACTTTAAATATATTGGATTTTAAACTATCATACAATTTTTTTCTTCAATAGACTGTAATTGGAACCATAACTCTTATTTATTCAAATTGTATTAATATGTAAAAATCAAAGTGTAACTTATATCATCGTTAAATCTTCTCTAATAAAACTAGTGAAACTTTAAAATCGTTAAAATTCATGGCTCCTGCCGCATTGCGCGGATACACGGTGGTTTTTTCAAGTGATGATTTTTCCCTTGAAGATAAAATAAATGCTTATCTTACCAGATGAATATGGTATGGAATAAGAATCTAACCCGGTAAGAGCGTGACAAAGACCAAGAGTCTTACCCGGTAAGTAAGCGTAACGACTCTTATCACGGTAAACGCTTACGGGGTAAATTGTTGCATATGATGTCGTTTTGGTGGACTAAAATCTTAACCGCCAAGTAAATAATAGTGTTAGATTTTACGGGTAAGCACTTACGTGGTAAGTTTTTGGTAAACGGCCCCTTAGTAGATATAGAGGAGTTTTTTGTACATGAGTTGCAGGCAATGTTGCAAAGATTGGGTATAGGAAACAATTTCCAACATCTTATCATTTTAGAGTTCCTAATCTAGACATAGATTTTGGCTTGAAAGCTTTTCAAAATGATGTGGATGTGTTAAATCTTTTGAAAAATAGCTTCCTGGTTGTAAAATATTTGATATATATGAGCATGAATTGCCCATGAGAAATGCTTTGAGACAAAGTTGAACGAAAACAATGTTCACGGACATGCTGATGAATTGAGTGGGGTAGAGTATGCTGAAATGTTTATTGATGGTTTTGATCCATTTTGGGAACCTGCCTACTATGACTTCAGAGAGTGAAAAGACAATGACTTCATTGGTTGAACCCTATAATCTTATTGATGTAAACATGAACACCTTTTGATTGAGCATTGATCTTGATGTAGAATGGGTTGGGAAGAATGATTTGAGATATGAGATTTTGAGAGCAATTCAGATGAAAATGATTTAGAGAAAGATAGGAAAAAACAATAGAAGAAATAAGGCAGGTAGTGGTGGAAGTGATGGGTGTTCAGCTCCTTCCTTTGTTGGTAAGTATGATGATATATGGATGGTCAAAACTTATGTGGAGGTATGTGAGAGCTTGATGGTTGCTTCATGAAAAGGGACCATTTCCTGGTAAAATACTTATTGTTGTTGGGATTGATCCTAACCATGGTACATACCCAGTTGCATTTGCCATTGTTGAGGCAGAGACCATAAATTGTTTTGTAGTTTATTGCTGCTATTTTGGGATTATTTATACTATTTTATAAACCAAATTTATCAAAAATCTTAAAAAACAATTTTTAATGCACAAAGTCTTAAAAACAACTCATAATGCATTAAGTACTACTACTTTATGCATTCAATCTTAAAATCTCTTAATCTAAAATTAAAGTAACACATAGTACAAGTTACCAATACAATTATTATCTTCTTTTATATTCCCAAAATAGTTTTAACACCTTTCACTCTTGCTTTCACCCTCTCATACCTCTATGTCTTCTTCCCGTCCCCCAAGGTCATATTCAAATTGATATTCACCATGAGTTATTAAAAGTTCTCTTATTCATCTCTCATTCAATTGCTCTAGAACTTTCGGTCTCGCTCCCGATCTCTTGATTCTTTGCTTTTGGTGTAAATCGAACACATTTGTGGAGTCGTTTAAATATATTGGATTTTAAACTGTCATACAATTTTTTTCATCGATAGACTKTAATTGGAACCATAATTCTTATTTATTCAAACTGTATTAATATGTAAAAATCATGTGTAACTGTTAGGACCTGTAAATTCAGCTTTGATATTTGAACTCTTACTCTGAATGATCTCTAGGACGATTACAGTGCAGCGGAAACAATGATAAGAACAAAACAGAGTAACTAACCAAGAACACACAGATTAATATGAAGAAGATGAACACAATAGAATAGCTTCAAAGGTTTTTCAATTGATTGAAAATATAGACGATTACAATACGGAAGCACACTGAATACAAAGGCCTAAGTTGCTATTTATACTAGACCCTAACGAACTTTTTTGACAGATCTAGAAAGTGAAATCATCTAAGCCGTCCAAATAAAGTTTATTAAAATCTAGTCATGTGAGAAGCACATGCAGCTAACAACTTTTGAAAAACAGCAGAACAGGATCTTCACAGAAGACGAATCCACAGACCCTCTGTGAGCCATCTTAGAGGCTCTGCTGTAATAGACTTGTAGGTTCTTATTGCCAGAGGACCATTTTCCAGAACCTCTGTAAGAGACATCAGAGGTTCGTCATTCTTGACTTGCACGTTGAAACAACTTATGTTCCTGGTCCTCTGTTGTCTTCTGTGGAAGATACCCTTATGTCAACACTTGCAGAATACTTTTTCATACTTTTACATTATGTGAATATTAGAGCTAACAATCTCCCCCTAAGTATGAAAAAGTAAAATTGGACAAAAGAATGCAAGAAATGACTAATTGAAAGAATTACAAGAGGAGATTAAACTCATCCTCTAAACAGAATTACATAAATTAAAAGAATAGAAAAATTTGTTGCTCAGGCCTATACTATTACAGAAGATTAGTCCACAGCAGAGTCTGGATAGTCATCTATGGCAAATTGCAGATCTGACTTGATGGTTCTATAGACCTTGAATATCCACTCTCTGAAGGAGACTTGAACTTTAATTGCTTCCAGAATACCAGACACTTCGTCCGCCCTTAGATGCCCTCTGTGCACCTCTGCTGCTACTAGGTTGAACACCCACTTAAGAGTGTCTGTCGAATACTTGTTCGCCTCTGTCGGATCAAAGAACCTTAGAATCTCATCCTTGTCCAGGAAAACAAACCCAAAGATGGGATTTTGGACAATGGTGTTGGGATGACATCTAAGTAACCAACTTGGCCTGTTCTTCGGAGGGGAAATCTTCGAATCTGTTTGGGTCAACCTCATCGCAAAATCGAAGTCCTTCTGGCTATAGTATTTTACTTGAGCGCGCATTACCTCGATTAGCCTTCTGAGGGAAGTCGAATAGCTTGACCTCCTCTCCATGTACTTGTTAAGAATTTTGTGCAAGAAGATAAGGTCAAATACACAAAGTTTGTGGAGGTCAGCATCTGTGAAAGTGTAGAGGTTGCCGTCATCCCTCTTCACCACATATTGAGCATAAAGCACGGTCTTCTTCAACATAGTCAATGGAGATATGGTTTCAAGAGAACTTATCACGTGTTCTGAGAAGACCTGCTTGCGTGGCCTTGTGAGCTTTGAGAAGTGGAACTTTGCAGCGGCAGAGGGCATTCCTGTAAGCTCTGGATCGTAAGGGGGCTCTGTGTCCACGGCAGAGTAACGCCACCGCAGAATCTCCTCCACAGTGGTTACGGGCAATGTGCGCACTTGCTGCGTGGGAATTTTGCTCATCGATTCAAGGATCTCAGTAACCCTTCCCACTGTGGCAGATTCTGGTATTCTGATATCTTCTTCTTCTTCTTCTAGAATCGGCCTCTAGGTGGACCCCTCTTGTAGGATTGGCTTGACAGTTCCTACCAGAGCGTCGAATGTACCCGTGGACGTTTCCTCCTTCGCCATTTTGGAGGAAGAGCCTTCTCCAGCTCTGGGGATAGGGGCTCTGCCCTTTCTTGCTTGTGCCTCTGCCAAAGACACCTTTAACTCTCGAACTAGGTCTGAGTCGTCATACTCTTCTTCATTTATCTCCTCTGGCGTCTCAGAGCTTGACCCCTTCTGTGGCGACTCCTCTACAGCTTTACCCTTGCCTTTCCCCTTAGGTTCTGGAGATTTATCTTTTGAGAACAGGGCAGCTGCAGAGTCCACTATCTTTAGTGGTTTGGCAGAGGTTGTTTTCTTAGGCTCTTCTGCTTTCTTATCTGTCTTCTTCTTCCCCTCATGACGATCATGGTCATCACCTCCTTGATCGTCATGGATTTTGGTGGCTTCTGCTTTGCAAGTGGTAAGGGGAGCCTTCTTCAATCGCCTCAAAATCCTGGTAGCCGCCTTCTCCATTTTCTCGATCACCAACTCAGCGTTCACAGAAGCGCTGCTTATGTCGATCTCTGTGGCCCACTTCATTTTAGAGATGCTGCGATAGATTTCGTATCTTAAGGTGTCCCCCTCTTTGACGAGCTTTGAAGTACAGTCTCTTATTGATTGGTTGGAAGCTTGGGCTTCTTTGAGGAGTTGGTCTGTATATTTTTGCACGATCTCTCCTAGGGCTTCAACCATTGCGTCTAGCTCTCTGCGAGTGGCTAGATGGTTGATGTTAGCCCTGGAGGATTTAGAGTCAATG